>NC_133407.1:178691136-178994166 GCF_049350105.2 Macaca mulatta | reverse complement strand
AGGTAAAGGAAATACTTCAATCAGAAAGAAAATAACATTAATGAACAATAAATAATCACCTGAAGGTACAAAACTTCCTGGTAATAGTAAGTACACAGAAAAACACAGAATATTTTGACACTATAACTATGGTGTATAAACTATTCTTATCTTAAGTAGAAAGACTAATTGATGAACCAATCAAAAGTAATAACTACAACAACTTTTCAGGACATAATCAGTAAAATAATACAAAAATTAAAACAACAAATAAAAGGTGGAGGGATGAAGTTAAGGTGAATTTTTATTAGTTTTCTTTTTGTTTGTTGATTTGTTTATACAAATATTATTTAGTTGTTATCAGGTTAAAATAGTTGGTTATAAGACACTATTTGCAAGCTTCATAGTAACTTCAAACTAAAAAACATACAATGGAGATGCAAAACATAAAAGGCAAGAATCTAAATAATATCACTGGAGAAAATTACCTTCACTAGAGGAAGACAGCAATGAAAGAAAGAAGAAAGAGAATATTACAAAACAATCACAAAAAAAAAAAAAAAATGACAGGAGTAAGTCTTTCCTTATCCATAACAACATTGAATGTAAATGGACTGAACTCTCCTATCAAAAGACATAAACTGACTGACTGGATGGAGAAACAAGACCTATTGATCTGTTGCTTAGAAGGAACACACTTCACCAAAAAACACACAAAGAGACTGAAAATAAAGGGATAGAAAGAGATATTTCATGCCAATGAAAACCAAAAAAGAACAGGAGTCACTGCACCTATATCAGACAAAATAGATTTCAAAACAAAAACTATTTGAAGAGACAAAGAAGCTTACTGTATAATGATAAAGGTATCAATTCAGCAAGATAATATAAGAATTTTAAATATATATACACAAAACACTGGAACACCCAAATATATAAAGGAAATATTATTAGGGCTAAAGAGAGAGGTAGACCCTAATACAATAATAATTGGAGACTTCAACATCCCTCTTTCAGCATTGGACAGATCTTCCAGATAGAAAAATCAACAAAGAAACATCAGACTTAATCTGTACTCTAGGTCAATTGGATCTAATAGGTATTTACAAAATATTTCATCTAAGAGCTGAAGAATACACATTCTTTTTCTCAGCACATAAATTATTCTCAAGAATAGACCATGTTAGGTCACAAATCTAGTCTTAAAACATTGAACAAAATGAAATACTATCAAGCATCTTTTCTGACCACAATGGAATAAAACTAGAAATTAATAACAAGAGGAATTTTGGAAACTATACAAATACATGAAAATTAAACAATATGCTCTTGAAGCACATATGGCTCAATGTGGAAATTAAGAAGAAAATTGAAAAAGTTCTTGAAACAAATAATTATGGAAACACAACATACCAAAACCTATGGGTTGTAGCAAAAGCAGTACTCAGAGGGAAACTTATTGCTATAAGTGCCTAAATCAAAGAGAAGGAAAAAAACTTTAGATAGCTAGTCTAATTATGTATTTTAAATAACTAGAAAAAGAAGAATAAATTATACTCAAAAGTAATAGAAGAAAAAGAAATAATAAAGATCAGAACAGAAATAAATGAAATTGAAATAAAAATTAAAAAGATCAATGAAAAAAAAAATTTGATTTTGTAAAAATTAAACAAAATTGACAAACTTTTACCCAGACTAAGTAAAATAGAGAGAAGATCCAAATAAATAAATCAGACATGATAAGGAGAAATTACAAATAATACTGCAGAAATTTAAAGGCTCATTAGTGGCTACTCTGAGCAACTATATATCAATAAAATTGAAAATCTAGAAGGAATGATATATACAACCTACCAAGATTGAGCCAGAAATAACTCCAAAATCTGAACAGACAAATAAAAAGTAATGAGATTGACTCTGTAATAAAAAAAAGTTTTCCAGTAAAGAAAAGCCCATCACCTGATTGCTTCACTGCGGGATTTTACAAAACATTTAAAGAAGAACTAATACTATTCCTATTCAAGCTATTCTGAAAAATAGAGGAGGAAGGAATACTTCCAAACTCCTTCTAGAATGCCAGTATTACTCTGACACCAAGATCAGACAAAGACATATCAGAAAAGAAAAGTACAGGGCAATATCTATGATGAATATTGACGCAAAAATCCTCAACAAAATACTAGCAAACCAAATTCAACAATACATTAGAAAGATCATTCATCATGTCAAAATGGGATTTATCCCTGGGATGCAAAGAGGATTCAACATATGCAAGTCAATCAACATGACATATCAACAGAATGAAGGATAAAAACCATATAATCTTTTCAATTGATGCTGAAAAAGCATTTAATAAAATTAGACATCCCATTATGATAAACGCCTTCAAAAAACTAGGCATAGAAGGAACACATACCTTAACATAATAAAATCTGTATACGAAAGATCCACAGCTGGTATTGTACTGAATGGGAAAAAGACTGAAAGTATTTCCTCAAAGATGTGGAACACAATGATGCCCACTGTCACCTCCGTTATTCAGCATAGTACCAGAAGTCCTGGGTAGAGCAATCAGACAAGAGAAAGAAATAAAAGGCATCCAGATTGGAAAGGAAGAAGTCAAATTTTTCTTCTTTGCTAATGATTTGATCCTATATTTGAATAAAACCTAAAGAATCCACAAAAAATTATTAAAACTGATAAATTCAGTAAAGTTGCAGAATATGGTATCAACCTACAAAATTTAGTAGCATTTCTAAATAGCAGCAGTAAACAATGTGAAAAAGAAATAAAAAACCAATCCTGTTTAAAATAATCACACATAAAATTAAATACCTATGAATTAACTGAACCAATAAAGTGAAAGATCTCTATAATAAAAACTGTAACACACTGATAAAGGAAATTGAAGAGGACACCAAATGTGGGAAAAATATTCTATGTTCATGGGTTGGAATACTTGGATGTTGTTAACATATCTATACTACCCAAAGCAATCTACAGACTTAATACAATCCCTATCAAAATATCCATGATATTCTTCACAAAAATAGAAGCAGCAATCCTAAAATTTAAGCAGAACCACAAAAGACCCATAATAGCCAAAACTATCCTAAGGCAAAAGAACAAAACTGAAGTAATCACATTACTGGTCTTCAAATTATACTACTGAGCTATAGTAACCAAAACAGCATGGTACTGGCATAAAAGCAGACACAAAAAACAATGGAACAGAATAGAGAACCCAGAAACAAATCTGCACACTGGGAAAAGACAGTTTCTTCAATAAATGTGCTGGGAAAACTGAATGTTCGTATGCAGAAGAATGACTCTAGACCCCTATCTCTTGCTAAATACAAAGATCAAATTGAAATGGAATAAAGACTTAAATCTGACCTCGAACTGTGAAACTACTATAAGACAACATTGGAGAAAATCTTCAGGATTTGATCTGGGCCAGGATTCCTTGAGCAATACCCTACAAGTAGAGGCAACCAAAGCAAATATGGACCAGCAGGAATGCATCAATTTAAAAAGGTTCTACACAGCAAAGGATAGAAAACAACAAAGTTGGCTGGGTATGGTGGCTCATGCCTGTAATCCCAACACTTCAGGAGGCTGAGGCAGGTGGATCCCTTGAGGTTGGGAATTTGAGACCAGCCTGGCCAATATGGCGAAACCCCATTTTGACTAAAAATACAAAAATTAGCTGGGCCATGGTGACGTGCACCTGTAATCCCAGCTACTAGGGAGACTGAGGCAAAAGAATTGCTTGAACCTGGGAGGCAGAGGTTGCAGTGAAACGAGATTGGGCCACTGCACTCCAACCTTGGTGACAGAGTGAGACCATGTCTAAAAAAAAAAAAAACTCAAGAGACAACCACAGAATGGGAGAAAATATTTGCAAACTACCCCTCTGACATGGGATTAATAGCCAGAATATGTAAGGAGCTGAAATTCTTGTATAGGAAAATCTAATAATCTGATTTAAAAATATGGACAAATGATTTAAATAAACATTTCTCAAAAAAAGACATACAAATGACAAACAAGCATATGAAAAGGTGCTCAACATCACTGATCATCAGAGAACTGCAAATAAAAAGTACAATAAAATATCATCTCACCCCAGTTAAAATAGCTTTTATTCAAAAGGCAAGCAATAACAAAGGCTGGCAAGGATATGGAGAAAAAGAAACCCTCATACACTATTGGTAGGAATGTAAATTAGTACAACCATTGTGGAGAACAGTCTGGAAGTTTCTCCAAAAACTAAAAGCTGAGCTACCATTTGGTCCAGCAATCCTATTGCTAGGTATATACCCAAAATAAAGGAAATCAGTATATCAAAGAGAGATATCTGCACTCCTATGTTTGTTGCAGCATTGTTTATGATAGCTAAGATTTGGAAGCAATCTAAGTGTCCATCAAAGATGAATGGATAAAGAAAATGTGGTACATATACACCACACAGTAGTACTATTCAGCCATTAAAAAGAATGAGATCCAGTCATTTGCAACAACATGGAGGGAACTAGAGACCATTATGTTAAATGAAATAAGCCAGGGACGGAAAGACAAACATCACATGGCTTCACTTATTTATGGGATCTAAAACTCAAAACCATTGAAGTCATAGGCATAGAGAGTAGACGGATGGTTACCAGAGGCTGGGAAGTGTAGTGGGGCCTGGGGGAGAGGTGCTGATGGTTAATGTGTACACAAAAAGTAGTTAGAAAGAATAAACAAGGCCTACTATTTGATAACACAATATGGGACTAGAGTCAATAATAACTGCACATTTTTAAATAACTTAAAGTGTGTAATTGGGTTGTTTACAACTCAATGGATAAGTGCTTGAGGAGATGGACACCCCATTCTACATGACGTGCTTATTTCACATTACATGCCTGTATCAAAACATTTCTTGTACCCCGTAAATATATACACCTACTATGTACACATAAAAATTAAAAATTATAAATTATTAGTATCAAATGAAACAACTAAGTGAGGACTTCTATTTCCACATATTAAAACTTAATAAAAAGTATTGTTTTTAAAAGAATGTTATATTAATAGAGGGCATAACCAAAAAAGGAGGTACAATTACAAAAAAAAAAAAAAAAAAAAAACTTCCAGAAATAGATCTGCATGTATGTGTGATCTCAAAGAATGACAAAGCTGTTATTTCAAGTCAGTGGGAGAAAGCTGACTGAGTTAATACGTGGTTCTGGAATTGGATTAAACCTATTATAATTCTCTCCCTGGGGCTGTGGAAACTGGCTGTTTCCTCTGATGTACTTGGCCTTGTAAAAGAAGGTAGATATCTGAATTAAAATCATCTCCCAAATTGCCAGGAAAAAAAAAAAAAAAGTGGGTAGTAGGGTAGATTTCAAGCTGGCAATCAACAGCATCTGATACAAGAAACTTTGCATTCAGACCGAACTAATTCCATTCTAAACTATATGACCTCAAGTAAATTATATTTCTTGTAAAGCTAACCATTTCAGTGAGAGTTTCAAAATTATTAATATAAATTTAATCATGTTGTTTTTAATACTTTAATGTTCTCTTTATTTATACTAATTACCTCGTTCTTACAACTTATGTGTTTTCTCTGTGCTTCTTTAATTTTTCCAGTTTTTCACTTTCAAAGTTGTGTCTTGCTTATAGGGCTTTACAAAGAACCCGCTACTCGTTTAATGACCAAATCTAAAGTTCTAATACACAATTTATTAATTTTCTCTATTACTCAAAATATTTTCTTTTTACATATTATTTATATAATTTCCAGCAGTATGAGATGAAGACCAATAAATTTTGCCTGCTGTATTCACTATTACCACGCATGTACGGATGTTTAGTCATCTTGGAATAGTTGTTTGAGGGTTTAAGTTTGTTCTCTTTCTTGAGCAATGGATTTCTTCAAATATTTAGGATCTGGGGAATATATACACATATATAGTATATATATTTTATACAACACATATACGTATATAATGCCTATGCATACACGATATATGTATATACTATATAATGTGTATACATATGCATTTGACATTAGTGATATAAATAGCCTATGCACCTGCCACTCTTTTCATATAAACATGTAGCATCCAATTACTACACCATAATAGTAGCACTCATGAGTTTCAAAGTCTCCAGTACTCTGATCGTTTAGAATGTCAGAACTACTTCAAAGTGCTCTGTGGCTTTATATCTGAAAATGGGACTAAGCAGCTCTTCCTCAGCCTTTAAATCATAACTACATCAAACTCCCATCAGCAACCTTACTATCTCTGGCCCCACTGCAAGGATCTTGGAGTTCAGATTCTAAAGTTATTCCAAGGATGGGGGGAAACATATCTTTTTAAAGGTTTTCTACTTTACTTTCATGTAGTAAATAATTCCTCATATCTATTGGATATTGACGTCATTTTTGTCCTGTCTGTATTTTCTTTCCAGAAACTACTCACAGACATAGTATATTGATGAGTCCCAGAAAATTGGTATTGACATGGATTTATTTACTTCTTGTTCTGTTTGTTATTTTTGCTTTAAATATCTATGGTCAATTTGGTGGGATTTGGGGGAGAGGCAAGTTAAGGCATTGGTTCAGTAGTCTATTTTGCATTTAATACCTGTTGTTTGGTGAGAAAATGGTACTCAAACTTCTATAATTACCTGAAAGACACAGATTGTTGGACCTATCTCTCAGAGGGGTGTGAAGCCTGATAATCCATATTTCTATAAAATTCCCAGGTGATGCCAGTGTTGCTGGTCGGGGATTCACATTTTGAGAATCACAGATTTAGACAACTCTTCAAGTAGACTGAGACATCTGTTCAAGTAGACCTAAACAGATATATATTCTCAAATTAAACTGCTGGAATCAGAGCTGAAGGCTTCAACAGATGCCTGGATTCAGAGTTATAAGACTGATTCATCTTACTGAAAACTGCATGCTGGTTACCTGTGCTAAAACAAAAAATAGCAGAAACTGGTGGTTTAGAAGGAAGGCAGGTTTACATTGCTTTGGGGATTATTTATTTATTTTTGAAACATTCATTTTCAAATGAAGAAAACTAGAATCAGTGAAATAAAGGCACTTTCACAAAGGTGACTTATGAAAATCCAAGTGACACATTTGGGACAGGAGATAAATTAACTGACCTGTTTTGTCTTTTGAAATGTAGGACTTTGCAATGAATTAAATAAGTGTATGAACTTTCCATGCAGTAGGATTATCCTGAATTTTATCAGAAAATTCTTGGGAACTTGAAATTAAGGTTGTCTTCTAGTAATCAAAGGACCTGTCCTCTGTTTGTGCTTGTTTTTCCATTTGTGACTCAGAGCACTTTCACAAACATGTTAGTGGCAACTCTAAGCTTACATGTGCCAATAAATATTCACTCCCCTTGTCTTCTTTTTTTTGACCCTTTGCCTTTTTTTTCCTGTGTTTCAGTGAAGATCTCCTTATGATTCCTGTCTGGGTCACAGGATTTGTCCTTTTCCCTGCTGTTACTTAATTGATAGTTTAAACTAGATTATATTTAAATATTACACATACTGCTTACCATTAAGTTATAATTACAGTGAAATTTAAGCGAGAATCAATATTAAGTATTCACCCAAACCATTACATTTAACTTGATTAATGATTGCAATTGATGGATGCGAATTAAGAATGGCAGGGCATTTAAAATCATTACAATGATCAGCTACACTTAATTTTCACAGCAATACCCCGTTAGAATGCTTCACATGTAGCCTTGGTCTTAGAGTTGAGAGCTCAATCTTAGGATCCAGAAATTGTAATGAGAATTTTAAGGCAATACTGTTCTATTCATTGTTTAAAATACCCAAACAGGGCCGGGCGTGGTGGCTCAAGCCTGTAATCCCAGCACTTTGGGAGGCCGAGACGGTCGGATCACGAGGTTAGGAAATCGAGACCACCCTGACTAACACGGTGAAACCCCGTCTCTACTAAAAACACAAAAAACTAGCCGGGCGTGGTGGCGGCGCCTGTAGTCCCAGCTGCTCGGGAGGCTGAGGCAGGAGAATGGCGTGGACCCGGGAGGCGGAGCTTGCAGTGAGCCGAGATCTGGTCACTGCACTCCAGCCTGGGCGACAGAGGGAGATTCTGTCTCAAAAAAAAATAAAAATAAATAAAAATAAAATAAAATAAAATAAAATACCCAAACATAAGAAGCCTAATTTCTTTAAGTTACTAAGAATACTTTGGCTTTATTGACTGAATTACACAAGTATTTTCTCTTATCTTTGAATTTCCCCTGAAGCTGTCAGATAACGTTTCATAATAATACACATAAGAAGAAAGGGGTTGACATGGGGTATGTTAAAACTACCATATTTCAACTATTCAGGAGCAAAGTTTATATTTTGCTAAACTCGTTCATAAATAAAATCCAAAGACAATAATTTATAGCCTTGCTTTCAAATTTGGGCTTTGCTTAGCTCGTCTAATAAGTAGAGGTGAAGGATGAATACAAACATACTATGCCTCAGACTTTAAATTGGCCTCCAAAGGTGACATACAGCTCAGTGTAATATGACATTTGGAATTATATTTGGTCTTTTTTTTCTCAAATACCAATAGAAAGATTACTTGATTAGGATATATAAATTAAACTGAATTTTGTATTTATAGTGAATTCAACAGCTTTTTAAAGGAAAAGATAATCAATTTGTCATAAAAATGAAATTGGATTGAAGGATTGATTTGGGAAGCATACAATCAATATTTTCTGCTGGATATTTCTTTTTCTTTCTCTACTTTTCCAGAGCTGAAAAGATTTCTGGTTTCTTAACTAGCTCTTGTTTTGGCTTTATTCATATCAAAAATGGAAAATAGCCAGTTGTGGAGAAAATGTTGATGGTTTTGCAAGGTACAGGAATGTAGTTTAAAGTTTAGCTACATATAGAGTCAGCCTTTTTCTCTGCCAAAATGAATAAACCTCTCAGTGAACCGCTGAAGTTCACCTTGAAGTTCATGGTGGAGTCAACAGAACATTTAAGCACAAAGGGAAAGCAGAGTAGAAGTAAACAGATTTTTGCCAATTACCAGTTACAGGGAAACATTATTAATTCTAACCACACTGAACTAAGACCTTGTAATGTCATTTTAAGTGTATTCTTGGGGTGGAGTTAGGAAAGTAAGATATCTTTGCTAGCTGAAAATATTGCCTGGACATTTCAAAATGTTTATAAAGCACGTTCTCTGGCATAGATTGTTGAGGAAATCAAACCGTTTTCAAACACTTAATATAACATCAATCTGCATTGGAAAAATAAGGTAGTTCTGTATTATTACTCTTTAGCAATTGAAAACAGGCTAAAATTTTTTCCCATGGATGGCTTCAATCAAAATTCTATACATTCAAAGCAAAAATAAGTAATGTGTAAAAATTCCATAATTACCTAATTATCTTCAAAGGCATTTTCAAAAATGGATTAAAAATAAAGATATTTATTTCAAAATGCATTTCTAAACAATTCTGTGTATTTTGAAATAACATGCTATTTTTCTTATTGGCTTGTATTATAAAAATTTAAATATATCATATTATATAACATCAGAAGTATAAAAAATTGAATTGTGTTTTATATGTGACAGTAAGTAATATAGTAATTTAATGATTCTGATATTATATATCTCTTTTGGAATGATGTGAAAATAATCTGGTGCCAGCAAATAGCTATTGTGTTTATAAAATAACTAAGCAGAGACTCCAGTGACTGTATCTTAAACTCAGAGTTCTCTAATGTTTGGCCATACTATTGCAGAGGTGCGGAACCAGAAGCTGGCTTGCAGAACTAGAGTGAGACTTGAGAACCCTGTGAGACTGTGCCGTGCCCTGATCCACAAAGCTGTCAATGCACAGCATCTTCAGATCTCAGCAAAAGTTCACTATAGGGTGTCAAGCACTAGGTGTCTGAAATGTATTATTTCTAATATAAGTGTCAAATTAAGTTTTCAAAAACAAAGTCATTTGCAATTCTCACAGTGTGTACATATGCAGTTTATTAAACTTTGCTTTATGCGATAATGTTTTTAATTTGGTGACAATATCTGAACATATTTAGGATATTCGTTATGACTGAAGCAATGTTTCCATTTAGTGATAAAATACATATTCATATATTAAACCTAATTTGGGTAATGATATGTGCAATAATCCAACCTTGTTTTACTAATTCAATATGAATCATGTGTTTTAGGAATTGTTTATCATCTGTGATAGTCTCACCCTCCATGATAATCACAAAAATGTGATGCTTTGCATAAATCACTATTAAATTTTAGATGAGAATATTGACTGTTTATAAATATACCAGCAATAAAATGTTTTTCAGAATCCTTATTAAAGTCATTTCTTCCTTCTTGACTTAAGATCCATAAATTACTCTTGTTCACAGAAAGGAAAATTGCTTTCTAGGACAGTTTAATATTTCAGTGTCACTATAACAAGATATCTAATGGTCTCATATGAATAACATGATATTCTTCCTTGGGTTTAAATAACAAATACTTATAGATTGCAGTGCATTCACTGACTTGTTGTTTGTTTGTTTAGTAATATGTATTCTTTTTGCAATTTTTGGTTCCTAAAATGGTATTTTGGAATTTCAATTTATAAAGTAATATCTAAACTCTGAGGATCAAAGAGAGTTAAAATTATTTCCTTTTCCAAAAATGTTAGCAAAGTGGAAAAAAGTCTTCCTGTTGCATAGACCAAGAAGAAAATTTGCAGCTCCTACTAATAATATCATTGAATTTAGAGATTTTTCAACCACAAACTGGATTTAGTTACCAGCGTGGCTACAGGGTAATTCTGAATAAATTCAAATATCCTGGAATATATATACTTAGCACTTCTATGATAATTTTTACTTCAAATGAACAATAAAAATATGATGTCTTTAAATAAAGAGTTACTTAAAAATTATTTCCCCCCTAAAGCTGGCTGAAGGCTTTTTTGCTAATGTTGGGACTTTTAATTTATTATTAATATTAATTTTGATTTATAAGTCATAATTATACACACTTATGGGGTAGAGTGTGATTTTTTTATATATGTGTAAATTGAGGCATGAATAAGTAAAGCTAATTAGTATATTCATCACCTAGCTTACCTATCATATTTTTATGGTGACACATTTGAAATTTATCTTAGTTATTTTGAAATATATAATTTACCTACAACCACCATGCTGTGAAATATAACTCAAAGCCTATTCTTCTTCTATTTTAAACTTTGTGTCTTTTGATCAATATTTTCCCATCTTCCTCTACCTTTACCCTTCCCAGCCTCTGGTAAGCATTATTCTACTCTCTACTTCCATGAGTACAACTTTATCAGATTGCACATAGGGGTAAAATCATGTGATATTTGTCTTTCTGTTCCCCATTTGTTTCTCTTAGCGTAACGCCCTCTAGATTCATGCAGCCTGTTGCAAATGACAGGCTTTCCCCATTTTGTAAGTCTAAATAGTAGTTCATTGTGTACATATGCCACATTTTTTTAACGATTCATCCATTCATGGGCACTTAGGTTGTTTGCTAAGCTTAGCTATTGTGACTCACACTACAATTAACATGGGAGTATAGACATTACTTTGATATGTTGATTTTAGTTCCTTTGGATATATACCCAGAAGTGGGATTACCAGACTGCATGGTAGTTCTATTTTTCATTTTTTGAGGATCTTCTAAACTATCTCCCATATTGGCTATACTAATTTACATTGCAACCAATAATGTGAAGGAGTGCCCTTTTCTCTCCATCGTCACCAGCACTTGTCTTCATCTTTTTGATAACAGCCATTCTAGCAAGTATAATATAATCATTCACTGTGAATTTAATTTGCATTTTCCTAATGATTAGTAATGCTGAACATTTTTTTCATGTACCTATTGTCATTTGTGTATCTTCTTCTAAAAGTGTTTATTCGGGTCCTTTGCCCATTTTTTAAAAATTATTTCTTTTCTTGCTATTGAATTGTTTGGATTCTTTATATATTTTGGATATTTAGCCCTTATCAGATTTATGGTTTGCAAATATTTTCTCTTATTTTGTGGGGTGTCTCTTTGCTTTGTTCATTATTTACTTTGCTGTACAGAAACTTTTAGTTTGATGCCATTTTGTCTTCTTATTTGGGGTTTTGTTGCTTGTGTTTTTAGTCATAACAAAAAAATAATTGCCCAGGCCAACATCAAGGAGCTTTTCCCCTACATATTAATCTAGTAGTTTTACAATTTCAGGTATTGTATTTAAGTTCATTTTGAGTTCACTTGTCTGTATCACATAAAATATGGTTCTAATTTCATTCTTCCCCTTATGAATATCCAGTTTCCTCAATATCATTTATTGAACAGACTATTCTTTATTGTGTGTTCTTGGCATCTTTGTCAAAAATAAGTTGACCATAAATATGTGGATTTATTTCTGGGTTTTTTACCCTGTTGATGTGTCTGTTTTTATTTCAGTACCATGCTGTGCTGATTACAATCCCTTTATAATATGTTTTGAAATTAGGTCGTAGATGCCTCCTGCTTTGTTCTTTTTGGTCAAAATTGTTTTAGCTATTCAAGGCCCTTTATAGTTGCTATGTTTTGGGATTTTTTTTCCAGTTTCATATAAAACGACACTGCTCTTTTGACAGAGATTGCACTGAATCTGTAGATTGTTTGGTGTATTATTCACATTTTCACAATATTAATACTTTCAATCCATAAACATAGGCTATCTTTCCATTTACTGGTGTTTACTTCAGTGTTTTTTTTTTTTTTCATCAATATTTTACAGTTTTTAGTATATAGGTCTTTCACCGCTGGTTAAATTTACATATAAATATTTAATTTATTTATTGCTATTGTAAATGGGAGAGTTTTCTTAACATTCTTTCCAGATAATTTTTTATGAATATATTGAAATGGTACTAAATTTTTGTGTTTTTATTTTTATGTTCTGCAATTTTACTGAATTAGTTTATCAGTTCCAATCCTTTTTTATGGAGTCTTTAGCGATTTCTATATATAAGATTATTTCATCAGCAAATGGAAACAATTCCACTATTTCTTGTCCTATTAAAAATGGCTTTTCTTTCTTTCTCTTGTCTAATTGCTCTGGCTAGGAATTTCAGTACTATGTTGGAAAGAAGTGGCGAGAGTGAACATCTTTTTCTTTTCCCTGGTCTTAGCGAAAAAGTTTTCAACATTGCACCTTTGAGAATGATGTTAGCCACAGGTTTGTCATACATGGTCTTTATTATATTGAAGTATATTAGGTCCTTCTGGACCTAATCTATTGAGAGTTCATGTAATAAAAAATGTTGAGTTTTGTTAATTACTTTTTCTGCACTTTTGAAATGATCATATACATTTTATGCTTCAATTTTTAATGTGGTTTATTACATTTATTGATTTGCATATGTTGCACCATCATTGCATCCCAGGGATAAATTCTACTTTATTTTATGATTGTTATGATGAATGATTCCCTTAATGTGTTCTTGAACTTGGTTTGTTTACATTTTCTTGATAATTTTTACATCTATGTTCATCTGGGATATTGGCTTATAATTTTCTTTTCTTGTTGTGTCGTTGTCTGACTTCAGGTTCAGTGTAATGCTAACCTTGTGATGTGGTTTGACTGTGACCCCACCCAAATCTCATTTTGAATTGTAATTCCCATAATCCCTAAGTGTCATGGGAGGGACCCAGTGAGAGGCAGTTGAACCATGGAGTGGTTTCCCCTATGTTGTTCTTGTAATACTGAGTGTATTCTCATGAGATTTGAGAACTTATTTTTATAAGCATCTAGAATTTCCCTTGCTGGCAGTCATTCTCTCTCCTGCCACCCTGTGAAGAGGTGCCTTGCACCATGATTATAAGCTTCCTGAGGCCTCCCCAGCCATGCTGAACTGTGAGACTGTTAAACCTCTTTCCTTTATACATTAGCTAGTCTCGGGCAGTTCTTTAGCAGCATGAAAATGGACTAATGTACCTTGTAAAATAAGTTTGAGAGTATTCTTCCTATTTCAAGTTTTTTTGAAGAGAGTAAAAATAATTCTTATTAATTTGTCTTGAAATGTTTGATAGATTTCAGTAATGAAGCCATTTAGTCTTTGGCTATTTGTGAAGGGTGATATTTTATCATTGATTCAGTGTCTTTACTTGTTGCTTATCTGGTCAGATTTTCTCTTTCTTCATGGTTCTGTCTTGGTAGGTTGCATACGTCTAGGAATTTATTAATTTCTTCTAGATTATCCAATTAGTTGGCATACCATTGTTCATAGTAGCTTTTATAATCCTTTGTATTTTCGTGGTACCAGTTGTAATGTCTCCACGTTTATTTCTGAGAGTATTTGAGTATCTTTATTTTTATTCTAGTCCAGCTAAAATTTTGTCCACTTTATCTTTTCAAAAAGCCAACTCTTAATTTAGTTGATGCTTGCTCTTTTTTGTTAAGTCTCGATTTCCTTTACTTTTACTTTGATTTTTGTTATTACCTTCCTTTTGCTTAGCTTGCTTCATTTGGATTTGGGCTTAGTTTGCTTGTTTTTTTTTCTAAAACCTCGAGGTATATCTTTAGATTGTTTCTTTGAGATATTTCTTCTTTGTCTCTTAACAGTTTTTAATTTAGTCTATTTTGTCTAATATAAGTATAGTTTTACATGCACTCTTCAGGTTTTGATTTGCATGAAATATTTTTTTATCCCTTTACTTACAGTCTATGTGTGTCCTTACCACTAACATGGTGCTCCTACAAGCAGCATCTGATGAAATCTTGTTCTCTTAAATCCATTCACTCACTTTACTTTTAAATTGGAGAATTTAATCTATTTACATTGAAAGAAACTTTTGATAAACTCTTGTTATTGAAATTTTGTAGTTTGTTTTCTGTTTGTTTTGTAGGTTCTTTGTTTGTTTCTTTGTCTTTTGCTGTCTTCCTTTGTTGTTTAATGGTATGCTTTAACTCTTTTATATATTTTATGCAACTACTTTGGATTTTTGCATTGTGGTTACTATGAGAATTACATATCCTTAAAATAGGCTACTTCAAGCCAATAGCAACTTGCCTTTAGTAACTTACTGCATTTTTACTCCTTCCCCCTACCTTTTATAATTTTGTTACCAAAATTTATGTTTATTTTTGTAATTTTTATCCCTTAACAATTTGATATAGCTATAGTTAGTTGTTTTTATGTCTTTGTTCTTGAAGCTGTCTATAGGAATAAAATTGCATTACACACTTTTCTTACACTATTAGAGAAACCTGAGTATAACTATGTATCACTAATAAAATTGAGGGTTTTTTTTTTTTTTTTGCTTTCATTCTTTATTATTAATTAGCATTATTCTGTTTTATTATCTTAAAGAATGACCTTGAGCAACTCCTGTAAAGCAACCCCACTGTTAATGAACTCCTATAGCTTTTATCTGGGAAACTTTTTATGTTTCTCTCATTTCTAAACGACAGCTTGGCTGGGTAAAGTATTCTTGGGTGGCAGTTCACTCTTTCTTCAGGAATTTCTTTTTTAAATTATTTTTTAGTTTATATATAATAATTGTACATACTTAAGAGATGCATGTGAAATTTTGTTATATGTATGGGGTATGTAGTCAAGTCAAAATATTTAGGGTATCTATCACCTCAAGTATTTATCATTCTTATATGTTGGGAACATTTCAAGTCCTTTCTTCTAGGCATTTTGAAATATACAATATATTTTTATTAACTTTACTAAACTGACTGTGCTATTGAATATTAACATTTATTCTTTCTATCTAACTCTATGTTTGTACCAATTTACCAACCTCTCTTCACCCCTTCTCTCACATACAAAACATTCCCAGCCTCTGGTATCTGTTATTCTACACTTTATTTAAATAAGATAAACTTCTTAAACTCCTAAATGTAATATGTGTCTTACTGTGCTTAATTTATTTCAGTTAACACCATGACCTGAAGTTTTATCTATATTGCTACAAATGACATGAATTCATTCTCTTTTTATGACTACACACACACACACACACACACACACACACACACACACATATATATATATGTTTTGGTTTTTTTTTTTTTGAGACTGAGTCTCACTCTGTTGCCCAGGTTGGAGTGCAGGGGCATGATCTTGGTTCACTGTGACCACTGCCTCCTGGGTTCAAGCAATTCTCCTGCTTCAGCCTCCTCAATAGCTGGGACTACAGGCATATGCCACCATGCCTAGCTAATTATTGTATTTTTGGTGGCAATGGAATTTCACCACGTTGACTAGGCTGCTCTTGAACTCATGACAGGTGATCCACCTACCTCAGCATCCCAAAGTGCTGGGGTTACAGACATGAGCTACTGCACCCAGCCAGCCAGATAATATTTAATTGTGTATACATACCAATTTTTAAAATCCAATTGTCCACTGATGAGCACTTAGGTTGATTACATATCTTCTATATTGTTAATAGTGTTGCAATATAGGTTTACAGAAATCTTTTTAATGTGTTGATTTCTTTACCTTTGGATAAATAAGCTGGTGTGTGATTGCTGGATTACAAGTAGTTTTAATTTAGGCTTTTGAGAAATTCTCATATTTTTTTCCATAGTGACTATATTAATTTACTTTTCCAACAACAATATATAATGGTTCTTTTTTTCTACATCCTTGACAGCATCTGTTATTTGTTATCTTTTTAGTAATAGGAACTCAATTTGGGGTGAGATTGTATTTCATTGTGGTTTCATTTGCATTTTCCTGATGATTAGTGATGTTGAGTATTTTTTCCACACACCTGTTGCTCTTTTGTGTGTCTCCTTTTAACAAATATCTATTCATATTTGTTTCCCAGTCTTTAATGGAATGTTTTTAACTGTTGAGTTTTTTTAGTTCCTTATATATTCTGAATATTAATCCATCATCTGATGAATACTTTGCAATTATTTTTTCCAATTCTACAGGTGGTCTCTTTACTCTGTTGATTGCTTACTTTGCTGTGCAGAGGCTTTGCAGCTTAACATAGTTCCATTTGTCTAGTTTTACATTTGTTATATTTGCTTTAGAGGTCTTAGCCATAAAATCTTTGCCTAGAACAATATTCTGAAATGTTTTTCTTACATTTATTTCTAGTAGTTTTATAGATTTTGGTTTTTCATTTACATTTTAATCTACCTTAAGTTGGTTTTTGTATTTGGTGTGAGATTGGAGTCCAGTTTCATTCTTCTGCATATGAATGTCCAATTTTTTTCAGCATTGTATGTTGCAGAGGAAATCTGTTCCCCAATGTATGCTCTGGGCACCTTTGTTGAAAATCAGTTAGCTAGAAATAAGTGGATTCTTTAGCTGGGGCATTCTATTTTGTTCCATTGGTGTATGTGTCTATTTTAATGCCAATAGCATGTTGTTTTGGTTACTATAGATTTGTCATATATATATATACACACACACACACACACATATAAAAAATATATACTGTTTTTCTTTCTTTTTTTTTTTCTTTTGCGACGGAATCTTGCTCTGTCGCCCAGGCTGGAGTGCAGTGGCACAATCTCGGCTTACTGCAAGCTCTGCCTCCCAAGTTGACACCATTCTCCTGCCTCAGCCTCCTGAGTAGCTGGGACTACAGGCGCCCGCCGCCACGCCCGGATAATTTTTTTTTTTTTTTTTTTACTTTTTTAGTAGAGATGGGGTTTCACCGTGTTAGCCAGAGTGGCTTCGATATCCTGACCTCGTGATCTGCCCACCTTAGCCTCCCAAAGTGCTGGATTACAGGTGTGAATGACGGCGCCCAGCCAGATTTGTCAGATTCGTCATATATTTAAGGTCAGGTAGTGTGATGCCTCCAGCTTGTTTCTTTTTTGGTCAAATTTCCTGAATTGCTTTGGCTACTAGGGCTCCTCTTCAGTTCTATATTAATTTTAGAATTGTTTTTTCTATTCTGTGAAAAAATATCATTGATATTTTCGTAGGGATTGCATTGAATCTGTAGATTGCTTTGGACAGTGTGGTCATGTCAATGATGTTAATTCTTTTAGTCCATGAACATGTGATGTCTTTACATTTATTTGTGTCCTCTTCAAGTACTTTAATTAAAGTTTTGTAGATTTCCTTGTAGAGGTCTTTTACCTCCTTGGTATAATTTATTCCTAGTTATATGTTTTTGTATTTATTATAAATTAGATTTTCTTCTTGATTTCTGTCTCAGTTCATTATAGGTGTATAGAAGTGCCATTCATTTGTGTATGTTGATTTTGCATGCTGCAACTTTACTCTTTATTTATTGGATATAAGAGTTTTGTGGTGGAGCCTTTAGATTTTCATAAATATAAGATTATGTCATCTGAAAAGTGGAACATTTGATTTCTTCTTTTTCAACACTTTATTTATTTATTTATCGGCCTGTTTGTTCTGGTTAGGATTTCTGGTACTATGTTTAATAGAAGTGGTGAAAGTGGGCATCCTTGTCCTATTCCAATTCTTAGAGGAAAGGCTTTCAGCTTTTCCCTATTTGGTATAATTTTCAGTTTGGGTTTACCATATATAACCTTTTTTATGTTCTTTCTATGTCACCTTTGTTGAGAGTTTTTATCTAGAAGAAGGAAAGTCGAATTTTATAAAATGCTTTTTTTTCAGCATCTATAGAGATGTTTATGTTTTTTGTCCTTTATTCTGTTGACGTGATGTTTCACAGTTATTGATTTGTATGTGTTAAACTATTCTTGCATTCCTGGGACAAGTTCCACTTGGTCACAGTGTATTACCTTTTTGACGTACTGTGAATTTGATTTGTCAGAATTTCATTGAGAACTTTTGTGTCTTTTTTCATCAGACATTGACCTGTAGTTTTCTTTTTTGTTGCATTTGTATCTGGTTTTAGTATCAGGATAATGTTAACCTCATACAGTAATTTAGAGAAAACTTCCTCTTCTTCAAGTTTCTGGAAGAGTTTGAGAAGAATTCACGTTAGCTTTTGTTTGGTAAGTTCAAAAGAATTCAGCAGTGGTGCTATCCAATACTGATCTTTTCTTCAATGGGAGATTTTTAAAGTATTTATTAAATATCATTACTCATTATTGGCCTGTTTAGGTTTTCAATTTTGATAGGTAATATTTGTTCAGAGTTTTATCTTTTTTTTAGGTTTTCCATTTTATAGTGTATAGTTGTTCATACACGTGTTAATGATCTTTTGTATTTCTCTGGTGTCAGTTGTAATATCTCCTTTTTGTTTCTGATTTTGTTTAGTGAGGTCTTCTTTCTCCTTTTTGGTTAGTCTAGCTAGGAGTTTATCAATTTAGTTTATCTTTTTTAAAAAGTAACTATTGTATTGATGATTTGTATTTTTTTTAGTTGGTATTTTGTTTAGTTTTGCTCTGATTTTTATTATTTCTTTCCTTCAACAAATTTTAGATTTCGTTTGTACTTGCTTTTCAAGTTTCTTGAAGTGCATCATTTGATTCTTTACTTAAAACCTATTTTTATATAAGCATTTGTCTCTATAAAGTTTGCTCTTAGAACTGCTTCTTCTGTCACACACATTTTGATATGTTGTATTTTGATTTTTATTTGTTTCAATAATTACTTTGATTTTCTTATTATTTTCTTTTTTAACTCATTGGTCATTCAATTAGCATATCATTTAATTTACATTTATTTGTATACTTTAAAGAGTTTCTCTTTTTACAGACTTCTAGTTTTGTTGCATTTTGATCTAACAAAAGTATTTAGCAAAATTTTAATTTTTAAAGTATTTATTGCGAGTTTTGTGTCCTAACATATGATCTATTCTAAAGAGTTTTTCCATATTGCTGATGAGAAGATGTGTATTCTGTAGCTATTGGAATAAGTGTGCTGTATATGTTAGGCCTATTTCATCTACAGCACAGTTTAAATCCAATACTTCTTTAATATTTTTCTACCTAGATGACCTGTCTAATGTTGACAGTAAGGTTTTAAAGTCTCCAACTATTACTGTGGAGTCAGTCTCTCTACTTAGGTCTAATATTTTTCCCGTATATCTGGGTGCTCCACTGTTGGGTGCAAATATGTTTTGAATTGTTATGTCCTCTTACTGAATGTATCCCCTAATATTTATATAATGACCTTTATATAATTATTTATATAATGACCTAATATTTATATAATGTCTCTTTTCACTGTTTCCATTTAAGTTCCATTTTATCTGATATAACTATAGCTATTTCTGCTCATATTTTTGTTTTTGTTTGCATGGAATATCTTTTTTCATCCCCCTTTTTTTTAGTCCATATGTGTCTCTATAGAGATGAGTTCCTTGTAGGCAGCATACAGTTGGATCTTTTTTTTTTTTTTTTAAATCCATGGAGCCAGTCCATATTTTTTAAGTGGAAAGTCTAATCTATTTACATTCAAGGTTATTATTTACAGGTGAGAACTTATTCCTGTCATTTTATTAATTGATTTCTGGTTGTTTTGTAATTTTTAATCCTTCTTTCACTCTTATTTATTTTTATTTAATAAATTATTTATTTTCTTGAGACAGAATCACACTCTGCCTCCAAGGCTAGAGTGCAGTGGTACAATCTCTGCTCACTGCAATGTCTGCCTCAATTGTTCAAGCGATTCTTTTGTCTCAGCTTTCTATGTAGCTGGAACTACAGACACACACCACCACTCCCTGCTACTTTTTGTATTTTTTTTTTTTTTTTTTTTTTAGTAGGGACAGGATTTCGCCATGTTGGCCAGGCTGGTATTGAACTCCTGACCTCAGGTGATCCACCCACCTCAGCCTATGGTTTGGTGGTTTTCTGTAGTGATAACACCTGAGTCCTTTCTCTTTCTCATTTGTGTGTTTGCAGTGAGTTTTATACTTTCATGTGTGTTTATGATTGTAGAAATTACCCTTTTACTTTCACATGTAGTACACCGTTAAGCATTTTTTGTAGGACTGGTCAAGTGGTGATGAATTCTATTGGATTTTGCTTGTTTGGAAAATATTTTATTTCTCTTTAATTCAGGAATAGTAATTTTGCTGGGTATAATATATTTGACTGACAGGTATTTTGTTTTTCTTTCAGCACTTTGAATATATCATCCTCCTCTCTTCTGTCCTTTAGGGATTCTGCAAATAAATTTCACAGCTGTATTAGGACTCCTTTAAATGTGACATAATTATCATATCTTGTTTCTTTCCTTTTTTTTTTTTTTTTGGCTTTAAGTTTTCACTATTTGAATCTGATGTGTCTTGGTGTGTTTGGATTGGATTTCACTGATGAGCTCTGAACTCCTTGTACCTAAATGCTGTTTTGTCTCCCCAGATGTAGGACATTTTCAGTTACTATTTTTTAAAGTACCTCTGTAGGCCTTTTCCTTTCTCTTCTCCTTCAGTTACTTCTACTATGCCAAGGTGATTCCATTCTATGTCTCATAACCCCCCTAGACTTTCTTCATTCTTTTTATTCTTTCATTATTTTTCACCTCTGATTGAATCACTTCAAATACTCTGTCTTTGAGCTCTCTGATTCTTTCTTTTGATTGGTCAAGTTTACTGTTCAAGCTTTCTGTTGAATTTTTTTCAGTTTAGTTATCGTATTCTTTATCTCCACAAATTCTATTTGGTTATTTTTTCCATTTCTATGTCATATTTTCCATTTTGCTAATGAATTATCAAATTTTATTTAATTTTCTATGTATATTTTCTTATAGTTCCCTTAACTTCTTTATAAGTTTTAAATTTTTTTCTGGGTATATTATTGGAGTTTTCTTCATTTCTTTCAGTGGTGTCATATTTCTCTGATTGTTCAAAATCCTCATGTCTTGACATTGATGCTTGTTGTTTGAGAATGTGGTCCCTCTTCTGGCCTTTGTAAATATTCATAGATGGTGCTAGATCTTTACTGTTTAGTTTTGCCTGGGATTCTGGAAGGAATAGCTGGTAGCAATCTCAGAGAGATAGATCTTTGTGCTGGGTTGTGTAATTGGAGTGGGACACTTTCTATGCTATGAAATTAAATGGTATTGCTAACTGTATTCCATGGTCTGGTGGAGACTGCTAGCTGGACTCCATGATTCTTTCTGTTCAGGTAAGATCACAGGTTGTCTTCACTTTCCAAGTGGTACTATTGTTTGAAATCTGTGGTGAGGCAGGGCTGTGTAATGGACTCTGAGATGAGATGAGGTCTCTTGGATTTTTGCTTAGCTACACAGGATGAGCAAGACCAGAGGCTATGCTCCACAGATATGTGTGGACTAGAGTTTGCTTCCCAGCCTGTGGTAAGCTTAAGCGGAACACAGAGGTTTGGTGGAGTCACTGCTCTGCAGCTGAAGTTGGGTGACTTACAGTTACTTCTCAGCCTAGGAAATACAACACAAGCTCTGGAGCTTAACTGGATCACCTTACCACCACTATGGTTGGGTGGGGCCAAATGATTTATCCATGGGTAATCACTGACCTGTGGTAGCTTAATAATTATTGGATTGTGGCTTTTCTTGATTTTGCAATCTAAAAAGATGTCTCTTTCTCACTCCCAATTTCTGGGATACTGATTATGTTATTCTTTTTTTTTTTTTTTTTTTTTTTGAGGCGGAGTCTCGCTCTGTCGCCCAGGCTGGAGTGCAGTGGCGCCATCTCGGCTCACTGCAAGCTCCGCCTCCCGGGTTCCCGCCATTCTCCTGCCTCAGCCTCCCGAGTAGCTGGGACTACAGGCGCCGCCACCACGCCCGGCTAATTTTTTTTTTTGTATTTTTAGTGGAGACGGGGTTTCATTGTGTTAGCCAGGATGGTCTTGATCGCCTGACCTCGTGATCCGCCCGTCTCGGCCTCCCAAAGTGCTGGGATTACAGGCTTGAGCCACCGCACCCGGCCTATGTTATTCTTGCCTGTAAATAGTTGCTAGTTATGTTTATGTGTGGTAGGATTCAGGAGAAGCCAAGAACTCCAGTTTCACCATCTTGTTGTCATTATTCCAGAAATTGGGCCACATTTTGAAAGCATTTTTTTCCTGTTAGTGAAAACCATTTTCTACATCATTTCAAAAAAAAAAAAAAAAAATTACTTGCAATAGCATTGTAACAAAATAAATGAAAATCAAAGCAATTATTAGTATTTATAGACAATAAACCATGTTCAGACAAAGAAAGAATAGATTTACTATTTAATGAAGAGACTGTATTGTTAATAGCTAAGAAAAAATTGAAAACTATACAACAAATTTTACACCTGTGTTCTCCAGTTACAAAAACTAGAAAGGGCAGAAGAAATAAAGCAAAAGTAAAACTTAGATGAAGAAAGTATAAGAACTCATGTAATTGTGTAGATTAAATTAGGACATTAAACTCAGTAGATATATTCTGCAATGTCATTGAATTCATAGGTGTAATTTCAGAACACCTGTCAGTTATCCCAACAAAATCATAATAAAGGGGAAATATGCCATAAGACTAATGATAGGTAAATGCTTTCAAAATAAAAGAATATAATTCAGTAATGACAGGCAGATTTGGAGAAAAATTTAGGGCAGATTGTGTGTTTACAAAAGTTTTATTAGCATCATGAGAGGTGTGGTTTCAAAGGAAGAAAAAATATGAGAGATATTCAAGATTCAATAGGATGTCATTAAAATGAATACAGACTTGTTGCCTAAAGCTAAAGAAAAGCAGATTCCACTAAGGAATCAATAAAGTTTGCTAAGTATAAATAGGTTTTGAAGAATTTCATCTAACTATGTCAGACTAAAGAATGCCATATAAATGATATGCAACTTGGTGGCCCTGTTGTCTATAGAATGTCAATCTATAACAAAAGAAGCATCTTGAGTAGAAGTAAACGGTCTCCAATCTTTAATAAATAATGTCAATAATGTGAAATTATCTTTTCAAACTCCACTACTTTTTAAAATTAAATACAAAAAATAAAGTAAATTATATCTAGAAGACCAATGCCAATATATTCACAGATTTTTAATGATCAGGACTAGTCCTAGAAGGGTTGGGCATCATGGCTTATGCCTATAAAACCAGCACTTTGGGAAGCTCAGTTGGGAAGATAATTTGAGACCAAGAATTCAAGATCAGCTTGGGCAACATACTGAGATTCCATCTCTACTATAATAATAAATAAATAAGAATTGATCTGTTAAGTAATCTAATATACTTTAATTTGAATTAAAATATACAATTGTTGGATTTGGATTTCTGATTATATCAGTTAAGAGTATATTTGTTGATGTTTGTACATACCACTGGGATAATGAAAAGATCTGTATTGATAATATGTATTTATTTAGTTCATAATATTACATGAGCTATTTAAGACTTGGAATGTTTTTCTTGTTAGGCTTGCTGGTTATCCCTGTTTAGCACTTCAACTTATTACAAAATAAGTTGTAATAAATAAATAAAATAAAATAATAAAAATAAAACTTATTAAAGTTGAAATGCATGAAAATAAAAATGTTTATAGATATTTGATGAACTAAGTACATGGGACTAATTTTTTATAAAATTAGTTTAGCTTGTGCAACAAAAATTTTTTTCATATTACTAAAAAATAATACAGCTTTTTCTATTTTACTATACCTAAACATAGTGTAATAAGATATATAATTAGAACTTGAAAGTTTAAAAAACTAAATTTCAAATTTTACATTTAATGAATTAATGTTTATTTATGCCGAAGGAAATTATTAACCCTTCTGGCACATAGAGCCGTTTTTCCATCTTCAGAAGTTCACACAGGAAGATTGGTTTGTAATTGCTCTTCACCATAAAGATTGAAAACATCTGACAATTAAAAAATCAGATAAATATATAAAGCAATCATTTTTCAATGTTGGAAAACAAACACCACAAGGCTATAATCTGAGAGAAGAGAAATGAATGTACTGAGTTCTACAATGCCCCAGCTTGTTAATTATAGAGAGTTTCCAGTTGAAATTTTGATGGTCTTACTGAGTTGAGCATACAGAGATGAGAATTTAGGAAGTTCAAGGCAGCTAGAATTTGGGAAGCATATGGGCATGGTGGTGCACGTCTGTAAGCAATAGGTTGACCACTACTAAGACTCACAAAAACTGTTAATAGCATGTGCTCGTAATGGTCATGGTAGAAAGATATTGCAATATAAAGAAAAGTGGACTGAGTCTTCTACCTAGTGACTTCTGTCTAGTGTCACGCTTTAGTAGTTGGGATTAGATTAGTTGCAGAAAGAAAGTCTATGCTGAATCTTTCCAAACAAAGCTTAATGCTAGTTTTAAAGGGGTCAAACTGAGCCACAAACTACTTATCTATGTACCAGAAAAAGATCTAACACTCTTTTAAAAAATTCAATAAAATCCAGAAAGGAACATCATAAAATTTACAGTATTCTTACATTCAATAAAATATTATCAGACATGTAAAGAAACAGGAAAATATGACCCAAACCAGGAAAAAACTCAAAGTATAGTATCACATAATACATTTAGGGGAATAAGTATTTCACAATACAGAAGGAAATTATCCTTGGTAAAGCAGGAAGTTAAAGGAGAAATTAGTAAGGATTTTATATATCTATAAAAATATATATATATAGTAAGTATATATATACAGATATAAATAAATTATATATATATATATATAGTAAGTATATCTAGATATATATAGTAAGTATATAAAAAAAGTATGCAGGTCAGGCCGGGCACAGTGCCTCACGCTTGTAATGCCAGCACTTTGGGAGGCCGAGATGGGCAGATCACGAGGTCAGGAGTTCCAGACCAGCCTGGCCACCATGGTAAAGCCCCGTCTCTACTAAAAATGCAAATATTAGCCAGGTTTGGTGGCATGCGCCTGAAATCCCAGCTACTCGGAAGGCTGAGGCAGGGGAATCACTTGAACCTGGGAGGCGGAGATTGTAGTGAGCCGAGATTGAGCCATTGCACTCCAGCTTGGGTGATAGGGGGAGACTGTCTTAAAAAAAGAAAAAATATATAGTATGCAGGTCAAAAAACAATCAAATTTAGTTCCAATTCATCTAAAATAGTAAAAAGAGTACCTTTAAAAAATGTTTTCCCATGAATACCTGATAACTGTTATCAATAAGTAAGATTTTTTTCTTTAGGAGGAATTCATGTAGATTTTATGGGAGGGGGGATATTTCATTTTAAGAGATAACATGCTTTAGCATTAAGTTGTTTAATAATAAAATGAGATGTCTTTTGAAATCTTACTAGTGATATTTTTCCCGTACAGGCAGGATGCCTTCTCTAAAAAAAGTCTATCATTCTATGAAGAAATAATTCATGCAAAGATATGGTAGTATATAATACACTGAATATTTAGGAAATAGAAAATACTAATGGATAGCATAATCACATATTCTAGTGCCAATGAGAAGTGCTCAGAGATTTTGCTATCACAATGAAGAACTGAGATATATATTGACATTTTAACTAAATCCTGCTATTATGATGTAGAGTGTTATAGACCTATACAAGTAGTCCTACTTGAAATAATTCTAGGCAGTGACAAAATTTGGTGACGTTTGTTGAAAGTCAACATTAAGGGCGACCATCCATTGGTTCTCTGGCAAAAACAAGGAAGAATAAAAACATACAACTAAAATTAACAAAACATTTATAACAGCTATTATGCTTGACATATTTTATGTAATTTATGCATTCTTTTTAATAAGATAAAAAGCAAGCACTAAATCTTGGAGAAGCACATAATTTACCAAAACAATTCTACCTCTCAGATCTAGTTTAATTCTAATTTACTTCTGGCAGAAAGTCATACTATTCTTCATCAGTCGAGCCAAAATGGATACAAAATGCACATATTTTCTTGGGAAATCCACAGGAAAACAATATTGCTTAATTCTTTTAACAGAGTTTTTTTCAATAACTCTTTCTTTTAGCTCAAGACCCTAGTCTCTCTTACCATAAGGAGATACAGTCCTCTAAATTTTTATCAGTAATTGGTCTTTCAGTATAAATGAAGGCCACAAAGGCAAGTTTTGATAAAGGAGGCTGGGAAAGAAAATGTATGTCACCAGACGGCTGAATCACAGGACAAAATTGGAGTCCACAGTTGGAAAAGATGGATACGGGACAGAAGAGGAAACCTGAGAAACACATGGAAACTGCTTTAAATATTTGTCTTAAATATAGCTGTTCATTATTTTTCAATTATCTGCATGACATTCTATAAAATTATAATCATATGTTTTGAGTTAACACCATTCTTACCGACAATACAAGTACTGTAGCTTCTAATTCTTTCCCAGAATGTCTTGAATATATGATTGTAGGATGTGTATATAAAATACACTGCTCTTGTAAAATGTAAATCTAGTAACCAGAAGTTGTGTCTTTTGTGGGGAGGTACCTTGTATATATATTTTTTTCAATTAATAGGAAGAATTAAATGTATTTAATGTGTACGATATGATGTTTTGAAGTATATATACATTGTATTAATAGAATTGCTATATCTAGTTAATTAATACATGTATTACATCACATAGTTATCCTCGGTTTTTAAATTATTTTTTAGTGAGACCACTTTATATCCACTCTCTTAGCATTTTTCAAGAATACAATATATTTTTAATTATAATCAATTTATTGCAGTATTATTCACAACTGCCAAGATATGGAGCTTTTGCTCCTCCTTTGCCTTCCACCATGATTGTGAGGTCTCCCCAGGCATGTGGAACTGTTAATTTATTAAAGCTCTTTTTCTTCATAAATTACCCAGTCTTGGGTATGTCTTTAAAGCAGTGAGAGAACAGACTAATAAAGCAAACTGGTACTGGGTAGTGGGGCTCTGCTGTAAAGAACCCAAAAATATGGAAGCAACTTTGGAACTGGGTAACAGGCAGAGATTGGGAGAATTTGGAAGTCTCAAAAGAAGATATTAACATGTGGGAAAGTTGGGAGCTTCCTACAGACTTGTTGAATGGCTTTGAACAAAATGAAGATAGTGATATGTACAACACAGTTCAGGCTGATGTGGTCTCAGATGGAGATGAAGAACTTGTTGGGAAGTGGAAAAAAGGTGACTCTTTCTATGCTTTAGTAAAGAGACTGGTGGCATTTGCCCCTGCCCTAGAGATCTGTGGAAGTTTGATCTTGATATACAAAATTTAGGGCATCTGGTGGAAGAAGCTTCTAAGCAGCAAAGTGTTTGATAAGTGACTTGGGTGCTCTTAGAAGCATTCAGCTTTATTCATTCACAAAGATATGGTTTGGAATTAGAACTTACATTCAAAAAGAAAGCAGAGAGTAAAAGTTTTGAAAATTTGCAGGTTGACAACGTGATAGAAAAGAAAAACCCATTTTTTTCTGAGGAGAAAGTCAAGCCCACTACAGAAATTTGCATAGGTAACAAGGAGCCCAATGTTAATTGCCAAGATAATGGGGAAATGGGAAATATGAGCCTGGAAAAAACCATGCACCTGGAAAAAACCATGCACGTGGAAAAGCCACAGATACTCAACATCAGCTGTGAAAGCAGCCAGTTGGGGGGAGGGGGCTGTACCCTACAACACCACAGAGGCAGAACTGTCCCAGACCATGTAAACCCACTTCTTGCATCAGTGTGCCCTGGAGGTGAGACATGGAGTCAAAGGAGACCATTTTGGGGCTTGAAGATTTGACTGCCCTGCTGGTTTTCAGAATGGCATGGGGCCTGTAGCCCCTTTGTTTTGGCCAATTTATCCCATTTGGAAAGGGTGTATTTACTCAATTCCTGTATCTAGGAAGTATCTAACCCATTGTATCTAAGAATTAACTAACCTGCTTTTGACTTTACAGGTTCATAGGCAGAAGGGACTTTCCTTGTCTTAGATGAGACTTTGGACTATGGAATTTTAGGTTAATGCTGAAATGAGTTAAGACTTTTGAGGACTATTGGGAAGTCATGATTGGTTTTGAAATGTAAGAACATGAGACTTGGGAGGGGCCGGGGCAGAATGATATGGTTTGACTTTGTCCCTACTGAAATCTCATCTTGAATTGTAGCTCGCATAATTCCCACCTGTCATGGGAGGGACCCAGTGGGAGATAATTGAATCATGAGGGTGGGTTTTTCCTGTGCTATTCTTGTGATAGTGAATAAGACTCACAGGATCTGATGGTTTTATAAAGGGCAGTTCCCCTGCACATACTCTCTTGCCTTTGCTTCTCCTTTGCCTTCTACCATGATTGTGAGACTTCCCCAGTTATGTGGAACTGTGAGTCTGTTAAATCTCTTTTTCTTTATAAATTACCCAATCTTCAGTATTTCTTCATAGCAGTATGAAAATGAACTAATACAGCATATACTTTTAAAAATCTGTATATAAATGCCTAAAAAAACCATTAATTTCATCTTACCATTCAAACCATTTTTTCAGGACCATTTCATATAGGTGTTAGAAAATTTTTAGAATATCATTATAGAAAACAGTGTATATGCATATACCACCATACATATACATCATATTTGGACTAATGAAAGCATACTACTCCACATACTACTTTGTGTCCTGATTTTTAATGTAATAAAAAATATATATTTACTCATGAAATTGTCACAACAACATTATGGGATAATTACCGTGATCTATCTCCATGGACAGATGAAGAAAATAAAATGCCTAGCAATGAGATGTTCAGTAACTTGCTCAAGGTAAGCTTTTATGAGGCAGAGTTACAGTTTAAGAACTAACATTCTTGACTCCACTGTTTGTGTGCTTTACTCATTATAATGTCTTAGTAATCATTCTCCATCAAAAAATAGAGCTTTAAAAGATCATTTTTTAATGACCATATGGTTTCAGAGATAATTTTTGAATACTTGATTATTTTCACAAGTTATTGAATAAGTGTTTAGCATTGTCAGCATCCTTATGGTAGAGCAATAGGAACGAGACACCACCTGAGAAGCTTATCAAGTTGGCTTTCTAACTTGGCTACAATTGTTCTAACTTAATGAAATCCAACTTAGTTAAATGTAGCATCGAACTTAGTTAAATTGATTATTGATGCTAGCTGTCTCCACATGTTTTTAAATGACTAAGTTGGACAAAGTTTGTAAAATAGGAGTAAAATCTTCCTTAACTGTCTCAAGGTGTACCCTTAGGATAGTGGTCAGAGAGTGCCCATACAGTTGCTTGCTGTTTTCTTCTAGTTGTTTATATTATGGCTATCACAGTGACGTTTTCCACAAGCTATGGAAAGCTATTTCAAATTAAACCTCCTGGCCAACTGTTCTCTTCCTTCAGATGAGGGCTTTGGACCCAAATCTGAGGTGTATGGTAAGAAATTGTAAATCAACCTATCTTGGATATGAGGATTTTTCTCTAGTTGAAGGCTTAAAGAAGACGATCGATGCTCTGTTTGGTTATTTTAAAATATTCTGTCAAAAACTTTCAAAAATGAACCCCAAAGTCACCCTTTCATCTTCAACAATACCTATCTTAATGGCTATCTTTGTTCAGATAAGATAAAATGGAGTTTAATTTTCTTTTCTTCTGCAAAAGTAATGAGAACAACCCAAAAGTTACTTTAAATTTACTTATGGTGAGTAAAATAAAACTTTATGCAAAGTATAATGGGTATAGTAAAGGAAATTGCTAAGGATGACACAGTTCTCAGAAAGCCAAAGTATTCCCTAGCTTGTTCTCTCCCACATGGGAAGGGTGGTAGGCTCCTAATAGAGGAGCTGAGGAGACAGAGTATTTTGCCAATTATTGCTTTTCACATTTCATTTAATTTCTTACTACCAGATTTAATAAATAAATTCAAATTATTCTTCAAATTTTGATTTTTAAGAATAGTAATTTTACTTTATATTAAAATCCTTTATAAGTTGAATATTAAATATATTACCCTTTCTCTGCATTCTCCAACTTTTCTTTCCCTAAACATGTATTGCTTTTCTAATAAGAAACATGCACCACTTTGCAAATATTTCAAAGTATTTGAAAGTGACATCTCAAGATTAATAAATAGTCCTTAGAGAGTGTACTTGTGGCCTGTAAACAGCTATGGAATCTCTAATAAGCACAAACATCTTTTGCTTTTGATATTAAGCTTATTACAGTTACTCCATAGCATAGTTCAAAGCTACAGAAAAATAATAATATTTATTTTAATAATGTTCTAAAAATATAAACAACTACTCCAGAAGACACACTATTGTTCTTTCTACTTTTACTATAGCTGTGCATAAACTCACCTGTTTATGGCAGATTAATATTATGCAAGAAAAATGTAATATTTAAGAAATTTACAGGTCAAGAATATTTTTTATCCAGTTCTTATATGTGTTCTTTAACTTTTTGAATGCTATACATTTTTTTGAACTGATAAAATATGTATTAATGGTATACTTCCCCTCTCAAAAGACTTTATCTCTAAATGGGGAATACAAGTCTTTCAAAGAAATAACATTTTACCAAAAAGCTTGATCTTTCGTGACATACCATCTAACTCTCACATCGGGTGTAATTTACCAAATAGGTTTGAAGGCATTTCAGAAAAGTACAGGAGCCATGGTCTGCATTACTGATGGATTTATCCAAGTACTTGATAGTCCATTAGGAGAATGATTCATCTGAAAGCAAGGGCAGACCAATATCCATACAGCGCTTCAAACACACAACCAATTTGAGAAGCAACTAGACCGCTGTTACCTACTTAGAGTCTGCCTGTGACCATGTAAGTAATGCTTCAGATTTCCACTTCTACCAAGATTGTATTTGCTACTTTAAAAATTGCTATTTTCCCTTGAAGAGAGGAATGTCACTTATCCTGTTATTAGAAGGAAGCTAAGGAATATCCAATTCAGTGAAAAGAGAGGCATAGAGGGAAGGGAGAAAGAAGTGCTTGGATACAAACAGCAGTATTTGAACTAATGAATCAAAAATGCCTGCAATGTCTTAGATGATATTGTTATATACCTTAATTCACAGTACTCAAAAAAATCCTATATCTTTTTTCCTGTACTCTATTTTTCCAGGTGTTTACACACAGAATCTTAAACTTTCACTTTTATAATAAGCCATAATCACACTACATGATCAGGTAGTCCTACAAATACAGTTACAGATAATTGCAGTTGTATTTGTATTAAGTGTTAAGATATTTATTAATGCTCAATGGTGAGTAAATTTTGAACAATTAAAGTACTCTCAAATTTTATTTTTAACTTTTCAATTACAAGTTTCAAAAGAAAGCGTAGTGATCCATATTTTACTTTAATGATCTAATTGCCTCGTTTGCTTGCAATTTACTTATCCTTAGCTCTAAATCTTGTAAATTTCTGACTATAGGTTTGTATGGACTCGCTTCCCACAACTCTTCTTCAAGTCATTCCAAAGTTGGCTGAGTACTATGCCACTGTGTTTCCCGCCTCCAGTATGTATATTCATATGGTAGGTTATGTGAATGGTGTCCCTTGGAGCTACGCAAGGCACAGTCCTTTATATAAACTGCAATTGGAATATGCCTTCTGGATTTATACAGTAGTCATGGCTAGACTAGGGGTATGACTAGACTCATCACACCTTTTTTTTTTTCATCTGTTCTGCTTATGTTATATATCCTGTGCCAGTAACCTCACCCCCAAACTTCCAGGTTACTTAAGGAAGTAAAATTCCTCTATATTCCCAATGCTCAAGTTAAAGATTGCCATGTCTGTAAAGCACACCTGATGAAGCTATGTTCTCTTCTGTGCTCCCATGGCCATTTATTCCTACAGGAGGTATATTAGTCCATTCTCATACAACTATGAAGAAATACCCAGGACTAGGTAATTTACAAAACAAACAAACAAACAAACAAAAACTTTAATTGACTCAGTGTTTCGCATTGCTAGGCAGGCCTCGGGAAACTTACAATCCTGGTAGAAGGCAAAGGAGGAGCAGGCATCTTCTTCACAGAGCGTCAGGACAGAGTGAGTGCCAGCAGGGGAAATGCCAGACACTTATAAAACCATCAGAATTCATGAGAACTCACTCATGAATTCTTATCATGAGAAGAGCACGGGGAAAACTGCAGACATGATCCAATTACCTCCACCTGGTCCCGCCCTTGACACATGGCGATTATGGGGCTTCTGGGGAGTACAATTCAATATGAGATTTTTGTTGGGGACACACCAAACCATATCAGGAGGTCAGCATTTCCTGTACTACTTTGTCTGTAGGTGTATGTCGCATGTGTGCTTTAGCCTTTCCTACTTCAGAATGAGATATTTCAGGACAGGTATCTTATGATTTGTTACTCTTTGAACACATATGTCATGGTTCCTGCTACATGGTTGGGCTAGAAATTGTTTGCTGAATTAATTTCAATAAGCTGAGAGTTCTTACAAGACAGATGAAAGTACTTCAAGAACCCCATTAGCCTGTAGGGTTTAAAGAAAATATCCCAAAATATCTACTTAAAATTTCATTCTTAAAAGGTATTCGGACTTTCGAAAACATCGATTCTGTTTCATTTATTTTATTGAAGTCACTCCTTGCACAATATCAAATACAGAATTACCAGACTCATAGACAGGTTCCCTGGAGCAATGCATGCCTATCTCCCTGCTTAATTACATCTTCAGTGGTCACAGCAATGCAAAGCTAAACCCACAAAACGTACATAATTCTCTTTTTTAGTAATCCTCACAAAGACTAGGCCTGCCCTTTATAATACAAATTAAAACTTGCACATCAGAAATTCAGAGCGTTATTCTCTTGAAGACCAAAAAATATAAAGTAATCCTCTATTAAATGCAGAATTGGTCCTTGTTTTAAATAATCCTCTGTGGTCAACATATGGTAAGACATATGGCTCCCCATTTTCTAGTGTACACAAGAATTTCACCATGGTAATGGTGAGCAGATGGATCAGACAACTGATCATTTTTAAATTAAATCATACACCAAAGAAGGCTTAGAGTGGCTCTAAGAAAGACTATCGCAATACAAATAGTTAATTGATCTTTAATTATTAGACATCAAGGAAAATTGTAGATGGCCTTATAGGTACCATTTGGGCAGACAGTTCCAAAAAGCTGATACATGAAGAAATATATACAAGGAAGAGAAAGCAAGCTCTGAGACAATGGTAGACAGTTTGGGTTTAATGGATACTTATGGAGAACCTATTATAATGCCAGGTCCCATTATACAATTGGAGTTAAAACTGAAGAAAGCAGACAAAAATCTCTTCCTTCATGAAGCTTGTAATCTACTGGAAAGATAAATTTACCATGGATAAATAGGTTGGGGATTGATTATAAAATAAATGAACACTACACATAATTTTGTTCTTCCTAAACCAATCCCTGTCCCCCTTTTTTCTTTTTTTTAACAGAAGTCAGCCTTTACTTTATTCTAAGGCAACAACAAACAGCAATAGTTGTCTAATGCTTCCTGGCACAACAGAGTTACATTAGCCTATGCAGTTCAAACTGCAGCCTTTGTTTATGCTTCACCATGTGATGGAGACACCAACAGACCCCAATAGATTGTGTTCACGTGGAAGCCAATTCCAACAGTTAGAAGCTGATCTGGCAGACATCCTTCCCTAAAGACTCTAACATCTGAACATGCACTTTTCTAGATGCTTGCACCTTTTCACACTGTAAACACAAGCTTTCTGTCAAACACTGGTGTTAAATAATCAACATCCTTCCCCAGCCAACACTTACTTGTATAGCAAAACATGTCAATGAGTCTCTCAACACTGATTACCAGCCACACTATTTCCAAAGGAAACAGGGATACTAACCCTGCTAGAATTTGTTCATTTTTTTCTTATGCTAAATCAACACTAGAAAGGATGGAAGAAATCGGTTATCTTGGACTTTGAATTTAAAGACACCATCATTAATGCATAAAAACCACTTGTGTTAGAAGTTCACTGTTTTAAAAAAATATTTTTTAAAACAAATTTCATTACAACAATCATAGTGAAATTCCTTCAGGGTCTAATTCTGCATATACAAGAGTAAAGTGATGAAATTATTTGTTTTTCAAGATAATGTAAAATTAATTGATTTAACTTTTTCTGAGGGCATTGAAAGATTCATTAAAATAACACACAGCAAACAGAGATGACAAAGTGCTAAAGAACTTGATATTGTTCAAGAAGTTTGCATAAGTGTTTAAATTTTTATAACTCAGAATCCCTTGCTACCTACTTTTAGAACATGGTGAGGATGAGAAATGTAATTATCTGATCTAAATAGACACTTTTCTCTCTCTTATTAGACTCTAGTCTCTTAGAGTAACGCCATCTATTAGAAATATAATACAAGGCACAAAGGTATTTTAAAACACTTAGTAGCGATAATTTTTAAAAAGCAAAAACAAAGTAAAATTAATTTAAATATGAATTTTATTTAACACCCTTTATCCAAATGTTAACATTTCAACAAGTGTTCATTATAAAAAATCAAATGACATATCTTGGCCAGGTGTGATGGCTCACGCCTGTAATCCCAGCACTTTGGGAGGCTGAGGCGGGTGGATCATGAGGTCAGGATATTGAGACCATCCTGGCTAACACGGTGAAACCCCATTTCTACTAAAAATACAAAAAATTAGTCGGGAGTGTTGGCAGGCGCCTGTAGTCCCAGCTACTCGGAAGGCTGAGGCAGGAGAATGGCATGAACCCGGGAGGTGGAGCTTGCAGTGAGCTGAGACTGCACCACTGCACTTCAGCCTGGGCGACAGAGCGAGACCCTGTCTCAAAAAAAAAAAAAAAAAAGAAAAAGAAAAAGAAAATATCAAATGACATGTCTTAACTTTTCCTTTTGTAGTTCTGATTCTACATTTTCAAGTTCTGGTGTCAATTTTATATTAACAGTACATGTAAATTCAGACTGGCCACATTTTAAGTGCTGAATAGTCCCATGTGACTAGTGGCTACTCTATTGGATGGAGTTTTACAGGATTGAACCTATACCTGTGTCACTGATAGGTACAATGCCAGGACAACTTTTGTGTCACATCAGGGCCTAAAAATAATATAACGATGAAAGACATTTGTGAACTAATGTACAATTTAGATGCATGTCATGTGATAATTTATCACATCATCCCACAGTGAAAATGTTGATTTATGTTCCAATAGTAAGCAATGGACTACTGCTTACTGGTGGAGGAAGTGTAATATTCACCAACACTAAGAGGTGTTTAGAAAAAAAGACATTTTAAGACACCAGTGCTTTCCAATTTCCTTTCCCCTTTACGTAACTTGAAAACAACTGGGGAAACAAATGTCAGAGTTTTAGAACCCCAATCCCTAAGAAGTAAAAATGAAGTAAAATAACCAAGGACTAGTCAACATATTCAGAAGTATCGTTACTTAACAGATATGTCAAGTTTTGGGATGCTGCTTTAAAATTCAGGGTGTATCTTTCCCAGAGTATTTCCTCTAGAATAATTCCTTTCACTTTCTCTTTCATGTGATCCAAATGTCTTAAGCCTGATCATCTCATGGCTGTAAATGATTAGTCATAAATGTATTTACTGGCTTTGGCTCACATTTGCTCATGCTATAGCTTTGGTTTCCTGTAAATTATCCTTTAAGTTTTTTTTTCATGTGTCACAAGGTGTGTCTCACTGGTGCTCAGAAACCACCAGCATGCATTCCCTGTCCTCGTCCAGCTTTCTTCTGTGGTGTGTGGCTTTCCTCCATACAATGTTTGAAGGTAACTTGCCCTTTTGATGGGCCTTTCTATGGGGTATTTTTTTTTAACACCTTTGAAGCATATGTAGCAGTAAAATTGTTGTTTTGTCCTGCCATCAACAGGGCAAAGGAGTCTTCTTCATATGGCTGTCCTAACAACTTATGTTGCCAAAACTGATTTTGTACAATGCAGAAAAGATTGCCCTCTCCCTGGTGCTATGTGAGTTACTGTTTTAACTGGACTTTAAGGTGATTCTGAATGTGTCTTGTGTCTTACTTGCTTCTTAGCAAAATGGCCACTTAAACTTCTACTGGAAGCTTCTCTTTAGTGGGTCAGTCAGAGTAGGTCCCCAAGGCCAAGTGGTAATTTCATACCATCTTGTCTTCCAATTCACCATAAACCTGATTTTCCTCCTACTATTCATTGCTTGTTGTATTCCCAGTGCCAACAAAGGGGCTAAACTTACAGTAGGCAATAAATAATTTGAATAAATAATTAAAACTTTTTTATAATTCCACTTTCATATTATCTCTATAAAATAATATTTACTTGAAATTTCTTATTTTGACATATTTTAATATTACTTGGCATAGGTGATTCTAAATGATTTTTTAAATGAAAATGGCTTTATTATTTACTTTATTGGTGAAAGCAAGAGAAATTCATTGCACAAAATAAATCAAACTATAAAGATCTCTATAAAATTTCTTGCAATCCCTTACAGTGAAAATTTCTGTAATGGCTTGTTTAAAATCCTTTGAGAATTCTTTGTGTATTCTCTTTCTCATGAAGATTATATATTATATGTTGCATAATATGCCTTTTCATTTATTTACATATAGTAGATATAATATCCACTTTGAGATTTTTAAAATGCCTAATATTTTATTATATATATGAACCATGAATAAAAAATCAATTCCTATGGTGAATAATTTGTCTCTACTTATTTTTCCTTAAAATTTCACTGTGAAAGATACATATCATAATGTATAGAAGTTGGAGTTTGTTACTTGTAATACCCTTTCAACAATGTCATCAATGTAAAACCCTTGTGTAAAATGTTATCACATTGTTATTTATTTATGCTTCCCTTTTATGTATGTTGTTTAAAAATGTTAAAATAATACAAACAATTTATCATTACAATGTCAAATTTGAGCATTTTTTCACATGCTTGTTGACCGTGTGTGTCTTGTTTCAAAAAGTGTCTGTTCATGTTCTTTTGCCCACTTTTTAACAGGGTTATTTTTTGCTTGCTAATTTGTTTAAATTTCTTGTAGATTCTAGATATTAGACCTCTGTCCAATGGACAGTTTACAAATATGTTTTCACATTCTGTAGGTTTTCTGTTTACTCTGTTGATAGTATCTATTACTGTGCAGTAGCTCTTTAGTTTAATTAAATCCCACTTATCAATTTTTGCTTATGTTGCAATTGCTTTTGGTATCTTTGTCATAAAATCTTTGTCCATTCCTCTGTGCAGAATGGTATTGCCTAAGTTTTCTTCCAGGGTTTTTAAAGTTTCGAGTTTTATATTTAAGTCTTTAATCCAGTTTGGGTTAATTTTGTATATAGTATAAGGAGGGTTTCCAGTTTTAATCTTCTACATATGGCTAGCCAGTTGTCCCAGCACCATTTATTGCAAGGGAGTCTTTTCCCCATTTCTTGTTTTTGTCAACTTTGTCTAAGCTCAAATGATCCCACGTGTATGGCATTATTTCTGGACCCTCTATTCTGTTCTATTGGTCTATGTATGTTTTTGTACCAATACCATGCTGCTTTGGTTACTGTTGCCTTGTACAATAGTTTGAAGTCAAGTTTCTTTTTGGTTAGGGTTGCTTTGGCTCTTTGGCTATAGGGTGCTTTGGTTTCATATGAATTTTAGAATCGTTTATATAGTCCTGTGAATAATGTCATGGGTAGTTTGCTAGGAATAGCATTAAATCTGTAAATTGCTTTGGGTAGTATAGCCATTTTCACAATAATGATTCTTCCTATTCGTGAGAATAGAATGTTTTTCCATTTGTCAGTGTCATCTCCAGTTTCTTTGAGCGGTGCTTGGAATTCTCATTGTAGAGGTATTTCACTTCCCTGGTCAGCTGTATTCCTAGGTATTTTATTCTTTTGGTGGCTATTGTGAATGAGATTGCATTCTCGACTTGGCTCTTAGCTTGGATGTTCTTGGTGTATAGAAATGCTACTGATTTTTGTACATTAATTTTGCATGCTGAAACTTTGCTGAATTTGTTTATCAGATCAAGGAGATTTGGGGCAGAGACCATGGGATTTTATAGTTATAGAATCATACTATCTGCAGAGAGAGATGGTTTGACTTCCTCTCTTCATATTTAGATGTTTTTAACTTCTTTCTCCTTTCTAATTGCTCTGACTAGGACTTTTAGTACTATATTGAATGGAAGTTGTGAGAAAGGTCGCTCTTGTCTTGTTCTGGTTTTCAAGAGGAATGCATCCAGCTTTTGTCCATTCAGTATGATACCAGCCATGTATTTTTCATAGCTGGTCCTTCTTATTTTGAATTATGCTCTTTCACTGATAATTATAGAAATGCCACTCAAAATCACAATAAGACACCATCTCACATCAGTAAAAATGGCTATTACTAAAAAGTCAAAAAATAACAGATGCTAGCAAGATTGTAGAGAAAAGGGAACTCCTACACACTGTTGATGGGAATGTAAATTTGCTCAACTATTGTGGAAAGTAGTTTGATGATTTCTCAAAGAACTTAAAATGATATTATTATTTGACCCAGCAATCCCATTATTGGGAACATACCCAAAGGAATATAAATTGTTCTCCCATAAAGACACATGCAAGCATATGTCCATTGCAGAACTATTCAGAATAGCAAAGACATGCAATCAACCTAAATGTCCATCAGTGATAAATTGGATAAAGAATATGTGTTATATATACACTGTGGAACACTATACAGCCATAAAAGAAAATGAGATCATGTCCTTTGCAGCAACACTGATGGAGCTGGAGGCTGTTATTCTAAGCAAACAAACACAGGAACAGAAATCCAAATACTGCATGTTCTCACTTTTAAGTGAGGGCTAAATGTTGAGTACACATGGACACAAATAAGGTAACAACAGACACCAGGGACTACTTGAGAGTGAAGGTTGGGAGAAGAGTAAGGATCAAAAAATTACCTGTTGAGTACTATGCTTATTACCTGGATGATTAAATAATCTGTTTACCAAACCCCTGTGACATGCAATTTACCTGCATATAAAACCTGCACATGTACTCCTAGACCTAACATAAAAGTTGAATAAAATGTCAAATTTAGTATTCATGTTTATCGTTTCTGAGATGTTAAAGAATTTTTTTTAATTTTTCAAATAACAATAAAAGGAAGAGTAGTGTTACCCTCATTAAAATAAAAATAACAGTAATAGGGTAGAATAAGAAGGCTGTACAGAACCCTCTAGTTATCATCCTCAACCCCCACTACAGAAACACCAAATTGAATTATCCACACAAGAAATCACCATCGTATGTACCAAAATTTAAGTAAGTAATCACAGTACCTGGTTTTAACATCATATCAAGGACAGAGGTATTGAAGAGGCATCTTTCCTGTATCCCCTGGCAGCAGCCATGTGGCACAGAAAGATAATCTGTGTGTGTGAGAGACGGAGAGTGAAGGGGTAGTGGGATTTGCTTTGGAACTACGTACTGCACAGTAATAGTGAGAGGCAAAGCCAGCTGGACTTCCTGGGTCGAGTGAGGACTTGGACAACTTTTCTGCCTCACAAGAGGATTGTAAAATGCACCAATCAGCACTCTGTAGCTAGCAAGAGGATTGTAAAATACACCAATCAACACTCTGTAAAAATGCACCAATCAGTGCTTTGTACCTAGCAGGAGGATTGTAAAATGCACCAATCAGCGCTCTGTAAAAATGCACCAATCAGCAGGACTATAAAAGTAGCCAATCACTGGGAGGATTGAAAAAAGGGCACTCTGATAGGACAGAAATGGAACATGGGAGGGGACAAATAAGGGAATAAAAGCTGGTCACCCCAGCCTTCAGCAGTAACCTGCTCAGGTCTCCTTCCACGCTGTGGAAATTTTGTTCTTTCACTCTTCACAATAAACCTTTCTACCGCTCACTCTTTGGGTCACTGCCATCTTCAAGAGCTGTAACATTTACCGCAAAGGTCTGCGGCTCCATTTTTGAGGTCAGTGAGACCATGAACCCACCAGGAGGAACCAACTCCAGACACAACAGCAGAAAACAACATGGGAGAATTCGGGAGAATTCAGCCAGAGCTCATAGAGGGAGCATTTACACCAGCTATCTGTCCCAACAGTCAGAACCTGAGTTCAACCTAGCCCCAGCACCAAAAGATAAAGTGTTCTAGGGTTCTAAATAAATTTCAAAGGCATTTTTTCAACATATTTACATAATTTGTCTTCCAATGGCTGTAGAATACGCACTCTTCTTCTCAGCACGTGGGTCAATCACAAGGACAGACCATATATAGCCAAAAAACAAGTATTAAAACATTCAAAAACTTGAAATCACATCAGGTATCTTCTCGGAACACAATGCAATAAAACTGAAAATAAATAACAAGAGAAACTGAAAAGTAAAACTAGAAATACAACATACCAAAACCTATGAAAAGCAGCAAAAGCAGTACTAAGAGAAAGTTTTCAGGAAAAAGTGCCTACATCACAAAAGTAGAAAAGCTTCAAATAAACAACCTAATGATACCTCTTAAAGAACAAGAAAAGCAAGAGCACATAAAATCCAAAATTAGTAGAAGAAAAAAAATAATGAAGATCAGAAGAGAAACAAATACATTTGAAACAAAAACAATACAAAGAGCAACAAAATGAAAAAGCTGCTTTTTGAAAAGGAAGAATAGAGAAAATCTTTAGAAAGAGTAGCTAAGAACAAATAAGAGCACAACAAAATAAATAAGATTAGAGATGAAAAGGTATTACAACTGATACTGCAGAAATTCAAAGGATTATTACAGACTACTATAAGTAAATATACGCCAGTAAATTTAAAAACTTAGAAGAAATGAATAAATTCTTACATCTACAACTTGGTGAGGTTGAACTATGAAGAAATTCAAAATCTGAATAGACCAATAACAAGTATTGAGGTCAAAGCTATAATACAAATTATCCTATGAGAGAAAAGTCTGGAACCTGTTGGTTTCAGTCTGAATTTTGCCAAATACCAATTCTACTCAAACTATTCTGAAAAAGAGGAGGAGGAAATACTTCCAAACCCATTCTATGAGACCAGTATTACCCTGATATCAAAACTAGCCAAAGACACATCAAAAAAGAATACTATAGACCAATATCTCTGATGAACACTGATGCAAAAAGTCTCAACAAAATATTATCAAACCAAATTTAACAACACGTTAAACATATCATTTATCATGATCAAATGAGATTTATCTCAGGGATACAAAGTTGATTCAACATAAACATATCAAAGTGACATATCATCACAACAGAATGAAGGACGAAAACCATATGATCATTTCAATTAATGCTGAAAAATCATTTGATAAAATTTAACATTCCTTTATTATAAAAACTTTAAAATCTGGGTATAGAAAGAACATACTTCAACACAAGAAAAGTCATATATAAGAGGCCCACATTTAGTATTATACAGAATCAGTAAACTGAAAGCCTTTTCTGTAAGATCTGGAACAAGGCAAGGATGCCCACCTTCATCACTGATATTCAACATAGTACTGGAAGTCGTAGCTAGTGCAAACAGACAAGTTAAAGATATAAAGACCATCCAAATTGGAAAGCAATAAGTCAAATTATCCCTATTTGCAGATGATATGATCTAAATCTGGAAAACCTAAATATTTCTCCAAAAAACTACTAGAAGTAATAAATTTAGTAAAGTTGCCAGGTACAAAATCAACATAAAAAAATCAGTAGGCTTTTAATATGCCAACAGTGAACAACCTGAAAAAGAAATCAAGAATGCAATCCTATTTACAATAACTACACGTAAAATTAAGTAACTTAGAATAACCAAAGAAGTAAAAGATCTTGTATTAGTCCATTTTCACACTGCTGATAAAGACATACCCAAGACTGGGAAATTCACAAAAGAGGTTGATTGGACTTACAGGTCCACGTGCCTGGGGACCTGTAAAAATCTCAAAATTGAACTACCATATGATACAGCCTCACAATCATGCCAGAAGGTGAAAGTCACTTCTTACATGGTAGTGACAAGAGAGAGAATGATAACCAAGCAAAATGGATGTCCCCTTATCAAACTATCTCATGGTAGTGAGACTTATATACTACCACGAGAACAGTATGGAGGAAACTGTTCAATTATCTCACCATGATTCAATTATCTCCCATTGGGTCCGTCACGCAACACGTGGGAATTATGGGAGTACAATTCAAGATGAGATTTGAGTGGGGACACAGAGCCAAACCATATCAAATCTCTACAATGGAAACTGTACAACACTATTAAAGAAATTGAAGGGGACATCAAAAAATGGAAAAATATTCCATGTTCATGGGTTGAAAGAATCAATATTGCTAAAATGACCATACTACCCAAAGGAATCTATAGATTTAATGCAATCCCTGTCAAAATACCAATGACATTATTCAAAAAGTAGAAAAAAGAGTCCTAATATGTATATGGAAACACAAACACTCAGAATAAACAAAGCCATGTGAGCAAAAAGAACAAAACTGGAGGAAGCACATTACCTAATTTCGAATTATACTACAAAGCTACAGTAACCAAACCAACATGGTACTGACAGAAAAACAGAAACACAGACCAATGAAACAGAATAGAGAAACAAAAAATTAATCCATGCATTGATAAACTGTAAACTCATTTTTGACAAAGGGCCAAGAACATAAATTGGGGAGAAGACATTCTCTTTAATAAATGGTGCTGGAAAAAATTGATATCCATATGCAGAAGGATGAAACTAGACCCCATCTCTTATCATACACAGAAATCAAAATGAATTAAAAATTTAAATCTAAGACCTGAAGCAGTGAATCTACTGAAAGAAAACTTCGAGGAAACTCTCTGGGACCTTGGCCTGGGCAAGCACTTCTTGAATGATAATCCAAAAGTACAGGCAAAGAAAACAAACATGGACAAATGGGTTCACATAAAGTTAAAAAGTTTCTGCACAGCAGACCAAACCATCCACAAAGTGAAGAGACCACACACGGTATCCAAGAAAATACTTGCAAACTATGCATCTGACAAGGGAATAATAACCAGAATATATAAGTAGCTCAAACAACTCAATAGGAAAAAAATAGTAATCTGATTAAAAATGCACAAAAGATTTGAATAGACATTTCTCAAAAGAAGACACACAAATAGCAAACAAGCATATGAAAAGGTGCTCAACATCATTGATCATCAGAGAAATGCAAATCAAAGCTACAATGAGATTTCATCTCACTCCAGTTAAAATAGCCTTTATTCAAAAGACAGACAATAATGAATATTGGTGAGGATGTGGAGAAAAGGTAACTCCTGTACACTGTGGTGAGAATTTAAATTAGTATGGTCATTATGAAGAACAGTATACAGGTTCCTCAAAAACCTAAAAATGGAACTACTATATGATACAGCAATCCCACTGCTAGGTCTACACCAAAAAGAAAGGAAATCAGTATATTAAAGAGATATCTGCATTTCCTTGTGTATTGCAGCACTATTCATAATGGCCAAGATTTGGTAGGAATGTAAGTGTCCATTATCAGACAAATAGATACAGAAAATTAGAGTACTATTTAGCCATAAAAATGTATTAGATTCTGCCTTTTGCAACAACATGGATGGAACTGGAGGTCATTATGTTAAGTGAAATAAGCCAGGCACAGAAAGACAAATTTAACTTGTTCTTTATGCTTTGTAGGAGGTAAAATTTAAAATAACTGGACTCATGGAAATAGAGAGTAGAAGGATGGATATCAGAGACTGGGAAGTGTAGTGTCTATTGGGGAAGTGGGGATGGTTAATGGGTACAAAAATATAGGTTGATGGAATGAGTAAGATCTAGTATTTCAAAGCACAACAAGGTTACTAGTCAACAATAGTTTATAGTACCTTTCAACATAACTAACATAGTATAACTGGAATGTTTATAAAACGAAGAAATAATATATGTTTGAGGAGATGGATACTCCATTTTCCCAATATGATTATTATGCATTATATGCCTGTATCAAAATATATCATGTACCCCATAAATATAAACACCTACTATGTACCCACAAAATTTAAAAATTTAATGAAAATAAAAATTTCAATATCATTGAAGTAATATTTTATATATATGTGTGCATATATATATACACATACATACCATATTCACACACACACACTATATATATAGTATTACTAGAAAAATAATACTATAGCTTGATCATCTCTTGACATAGATACATATAAGTCTACCTAATTCTTTTTAATGACTTCATAATATTTCATTACATACATCTACCATAACTCATATTGTAATAATTGACTTTGAAAATGTTTAGTTTATGTTGTATTAAATACCATAATAAAATATCCTTATGTATGTATCTTTATTCTTTTGAGTGAATGTAACTATGTCACACAGGTTTAGCAATACAATTGCTATATCAAATAGATCATGTTTTTCAATTCTGATGGCTATTGCAGAAATGTCTAAAAAATTTATGCACTTGCCAAAAACATATCAGAGTGTCTGTTTCTTAATATCTGAAAACTGGAAAATGATGAAAATTTTTTATATTCTTTTTAATGATTAATTAAAATATTTTAATGACCTCATAGTATTTCACTTCATACATCTACCATAACTCATATTCTAATAATTGAATTTGAAAATATTTAGTTTATACTCTATTAAATACCATAATGAATTATCCCGATGTATATATCTTTATTCTTTTGAGTGAATGTAACTATATCATACAGTTTTAGCAATACAATTGTTATATCAAAGAGATCATGTTTTTTCAATTCTGATGGCTCTTGCAAAAATGTCTAAAAAATTTATACACTTGCCAAAAACATATGAGAGTGTCTATTTCTCAGTATCTGAAAACTGAAAACTGATGAAAGTTTTTATAGTTGTCAAATAGGTGGCAAATCATTTATCTTGTCACTTTAACATTTCTGAATATAGGACTACTATACTGTATTTTATATTTCTCATTTCCTAGCTTTTAAAAAATATTTTTACTACAAATTATATGTGCCAATATTTATTTATTTGTTTATTTATTTACGAGACACAGTCTTACTCTATCACCTGGTCTGGAGTGCGGTGGCATGATTATGGCTCATTGCGGCCTTGAACTCCTGGGCTCAAGTGATCCTCCCACCTCAGCCTCCCAAGTAGCTATGATTACAGACATGTGCTACCATATCCAGCTAATTTTTATTTTTATTTTTTTAGAGACTCTCACTTTGCTACCCAGGTTGGTCCTGGATTCATGGCCTCAAGCAATCCTTTCCATCTCGATTTATGTGGTCAGGCATGAGCCACTGTGCTGGGCTGTATATACTAATATTTATAATGTTCCAGATTTTCAGTTCTTGAATCAAATAATATCATTGCAAATTTATTTATATTATTTATTTTCTCTTTCTCTGTATAATTCAAAAGTATTGATACATATCATGGTAGTTAATTAGTTTCCTTGTGCCATTGTGGCCCAGTATTGAATATATTACATTTCCTTTAATCCATCCCCGTTTTACATTTGAGTTCTTACTTTCCTGCTGCTCGAAATAATGCTGCTATTGGCATTCTTCTATCTCCTGGTGCAAGTATATAATTATTTTATCAAAGGAATATAATTTTTAACATGTGTAGGTAATTCTAAATTATTTTATTATTATTATTATTATTATTATTATTATTTTGAGACAGGAGTCTCACTCTGTCGCCCAGGCTGGAGGGCAGTGGCGTGATCTCAGCTCACTGCAAGCTCTGCCTCCTGGGTTCAAGAGTTTCTCCTGCCTCAGGCTCCTGAGTAGTTGGGACTAGAGGCACCTGCCACCATGCTGGGCTAATTTTTTGTATTTTTAATAGAGACGGGGTTTCACCGTGTTAGCCAGGATGGTCTCAGTCTCCTGACCTCGTGATCCGCTCGCCTTGGCCTCCCAAAGTGCTGGGATTACAGGCGTGAGCGACTGCACCCAGCCCCCAAATCAATATCTTTGCTGTAAGAAATTGTCATGATATTTTCTGACTTTCCAATTTTTGTCAATTCAGTTGTTAAACTGGTTTCTTACTGTGGTTTCATTTGCTTTTCTATGATTTCTAATAAGGTTGACGATTTGTTTTTATTTGTATTGGCTACTCATATTATTGATTCTAGGCAATGACTTTTTTTCATATTTGGTCAAATTGTTTTTTTTTAATTGAATTTTTAAAGTGGTACCTGTTTTATATCTGCCTATTTTTGGTTGTATGTGACAAGTTTAATCTCTCATTTAGAAAATTCAGTTTTCACTTTTAAAATTTATAGTTTTAAAAAACACATTTTAGTATGATCTATTTTATTAATGTTTTTATTTTTGTAGACGTTTTTGTGGACATTTTCTTCCAGAAATGATTTTCTACCTTAACATAGAAACTGTTTTCTTTTTCTTTTAAATGCTTTATAACATTATCACAAAAAAGTGCTTTTCTCACGAAATGTGTGTGTAATAGAAATCCTTTGTCATTATTCCACGTAATTTGGTGATTGCCCCAGTGCCATTATTGAATAGATCTTCTTTTCCCATTGATCTCACTGCTGTTTTATATTGAGTCTTCAGATGTTTGTGTGCCCTTGACAATATATTTTTATTCAATTTCTCTCTTTTGGTTTCTCTATTTGCTCTCCCTTCCCAATACCAACCTTGGAATATCTATTGTATAACATTTGCTACTTATAATCCTGTGCCATCGTCATTTTATCATTATTAATTTAGCTTCATTATAATTTTTATATCAGTTACAGCCAACCAACCTTAACATTTTGCTTCAAAAATGTTTTGGCCTACTCTAGTACTTCTACAGCTACTTTAGAATTAGTGTGTCAAGGACCATAAAAAATTATTTTGGAATTTTCCTTAGAATTTCATTGAAAGTATTATATTATAAGTTAATTAAGAAAAAGTATCATCTGTACTAATGGATAATATCGCACGTGAACACAAAGATATACCTTCATTTCTCTCAGTTCTTTTGCAGTTTTACTCATGAACATATCACATCCTATTTGTTACATAAATTTAACAATTTTTTTTTACATTTTCTATAATTAAGAAATAATATAGAAATTGTTTTTAATTTCTAAAACAAAGGATTTACTTATATTTTAATTTTCATATTTAAGTTAATATATCAGAAATCAATTTAAATTATTTAATTATTTTAAAAATTATATTAAGAAAATTAAATTCATTTTATTTCAATTAAATTTGTGCTGACAGAATATTATCTGCATAACAATCTTTTTAATGTGTTGAGATTTTTATGATGTAGAATATGATAAATTATCATTAATATTGCCTCTGAGCTTGAAGAGAATGAATATTCTTCAATTGTTAGGTGGCAGGATCTACAGATGTTCATTATTTTACGTGTGATAATATGTAGTTTAAATCTTCTTTATCTTTATGAATGGTGTTAACTATTTAATATATCATCACTAGAATGTTAAATTCTCCAAATATATTGTTAATTTTGTCCATTTTTCCTTATAATTCTAATCAGATTTATTGATTTTCTTGGTTTTTGAAACTATATGATTAGACCCATGTAAGTTCTGAATTGTAACATATTCTTGATGTATTTAAATTCATCATTATCAACCTGATTTCCTAGCATTAGGTTACTGTTTGCCTTGTATATATATTTTGACACCATTTATTTTTAATCTTTTAGTTTTCTTACTTTTTGGGTGGATCTTTAATAAAATGCACACTGTGATACTTTTAAAAATTTCTGTGAGATAACATTTATTCACAACTAGAGGGACTGTTTTCATATCAATAATGAAATCATAATTTTAATTATTTTGAGAGATATTTTTATTATTTCTAGCCTATGACTTTATTCTTTCTATTTATCTTACTTTTTCTGTATTTACTTCTTTGCATCTTCCTCAATTTTGGATTTATTGAATAATCTACACTAATACCTATATATACACAAAAATGTACATTATGTATGATACACATACAATAAGATGCATAACATTTTAATAAGATAGTTTAATTAATGTTGATGTATGCACCTGTGTTATTACCACTCTTTTTGAAATATTTGAAAACATTAGAATTACCTCAGCATATTTCCTCATGCTCACTGCTGTTAATCCCTGCAATACTTTCACTTTTGGACACCTATGGATTAGGTTATTATGTATCACCATAAGCTACATTTTCCTGTTCTATCTTCATATAAGCGGTATCACATAATTGATATTATTGTGTATCTAACCTAATTTACTCAGTATAACAATGAAATTGAGAGTTACTTTAATTAGAATCATGCTAGTGGATGTAAAATGACATGTTATTATGACTTCAATTAGCATTTTTTAATAATAATATTGAGTTTATTGGTTATTTGTCTTTTTCTTGAAGTGTTTATTCATAGTATTTTTTATTTATATTGGATGGTTGAGTTGTAAAAGTCACAAATATATTTTAGATATACACATTTTCCCTGATATTGTGTTATAAATATTTTCCCCAGTGTATGACTTGTCTTTTTATTTTCTTAGTGGTATCTTTCAAAGAGCAGTTTTTAGTTTTGATAAACTTGAATTTATTATTTGTTTCTTTTATGATTCATGCTTTCTATATTATAAAAAGATTGCCTTTGCCAAGGACATTATAATTTTTTTCTCCCATGGATATGCCATTGTTTTGTTACAGAGCAATTGATGGGCTTTCTGCCTGGCATGCATAGAGAAGGCCAATATCATAGCACCAGCTTTTGAAAAAAGAAAAGCTTTATTGTGAGTCAACTGGCAAGGAGACAAAAGGAAAAGCTCAAATCTTTTTCCCTGAGCTGGGGTTTGGTTTGGGTTTTATAAGCATAAGGTAATGAGGTGTGATGTGATTGGATCTTACAATGAGGTGATGCTAGGAGGCACAATTTGACTTGATCCTGAATCCAGTCATGTAGTGTCCACTTCTTAACTCAGTCCCTGCTCCTGGGACCAAACACTTAGGTTCTCCCTGTGGTTGCAAAGTTGGTTCATCTGGACATGCTCAGGTTAAGTGATCTTCAACCTGTCAGTCCACAGAAACTGAAAAACAACTTACAAGTGCTGGGCGCGGTGGCTCACGCCTGTAATCCTAGCACTTTGGGAGGTCAAGGCAGGCGGATTGCCTGAGCTAAGGAGTTTGAGGCTAGCCTGGGCAACATGGTGAAACCCCATCTCTACTAAAATACAAAAATGTAGAGGGTGCCAGTAGTCCCATCTACTCCGGCGGCTGAGGCAGGAGAATCATTTGAATCTGAGACGCAGAGCTTGCAGTGAGCCGAGATCCTGCCACTGCACTCCAGCCTGGGCAACACAGCGAGACTCCATCTCCAAAAAAAAAAAAAAAAATCACAACTTTCTTACATGAAAGTTGAACCAGATTCATCTGGTGCAGTTATAGTTTCAAAATAATTATAGGATTTGTAAAGGCTTGTTATATCTAGGACACAGGGTACGTATAAGAGGATAGAAAATGTTTCTGAAAATTATAGGCAGGCTACATCAGAAATGACATTCCATTCTAAGGTATGTGGGCTTTGACCTAAGATAGCAGAAACCAATAAAAATTTAAGGAAATATATCAATTTGATATGACATTACCACTTTCCAGTCCAGGGAGAGTAATGGTGACTCCTTATTCTGTATATGCATAGCCCATTACCTGATACACAGATGTTAATAAAAACTACAAGAGGTAATTTCTTACTCTTCTTGAAATCTAGTTCAGACAAATTACAGCGAATTCTGATAGCAAAAAAAAGGAGGTGGAGAATTTTGCTTGCAATTAAGGTTTTAAAAAGCTGGTTCATTCACACATGGTTGGAAAAGGTAAGATACTTAAGGTACTTGATAATTTAGTCACAGTAGCACTAGCTTGCAATGGTAGTAGGAGTAGTAGGCCAAAGAGCCTATTTTTGTTGCCTCAGATTAGTCAAGGTTTACTGCCAATGTGCCCTTCATTATATAGGGTTAGTTGAATGTATTTCTGACTATTATTTTGGAGTGGTCAGGAAAGGTATTGAAAAGGCAGCTCAGTGAAATCAAAAGTGACCAGATGTTTAGGGATTATTTTCCCCAAGTGCATCAAGTATATGCAGACATTCAGGGAAAAAGTTTTTTTTAGGAGAAGCAAAACAAAACAACAACGGAAAACTGCACCTATCCTTTAAAGAGCACTTCTAAAAAATACTACTTGTCACTTTTGAGCACACGCAATGTCCCAGACATTAAAAGAATGATAAGAGTTTTATATATATTTAATATAATTATTGATATGACCAAAACAAAATAGGTATTTTTTTTACACTTTTTTTTTTACAACTGAGGAAACTGAGACACAGGTGTCAAATTATTTTCTTCAAAGTCATAAAAGGACTAAGTCAACACTCAGAGATTCACAATAAGATACTCTGCCTCTGGGAGCCATATTCTTAAAAGCAGTTGCTTGAATAGAAGACAACGATCACATTGAAATTTCAAACACAGTTGATAGCTATAATGTAAGCTATCAGCCACTTTACATATTGCTTGTTGATTATCCCCTTTATTTCTAAGGCCTACAGTCTTTAATTTATCTAGGGCAGAGTGTAAGAAAAAAAGACTTTTCTATTTGAAAGTGGGTTTTGCTTAGGAATTGTACAGAGAGACTCCTTACCAAGACGAGTTGTGACACAGAGCTGTTTAGTTTGGGGAACATCTCCCAGCTGCACTGTGGAAGCAAGTTTGGTAGGGATGGGCAATGTTATACACAAGGAGACTGGATATTCTGTAAAGTGAAAATCAATGTGTATTTAAAGAAGTTAGTGACAGAAATAGAAAGGCACAAATTATAAGTGGTATCTTGGCGATAAAACCAGAAAACTTAGTAAGTAATTAAATCATGAATTTATAAAAAGAGTCAGTAGGTCCTGTGATGACTGGAAAAACTGTGTTCTCAATGTAGAAGAGTTTCCTCAAAAGCAAGAGGAGGCTTCAGGGATTTCTATCGTTGAATTACTGTTGCCTGTTGGAAATGCAAGTAGAGATGTCCAATGAGTAGTTTTGAACATGTCCTTGGTGAAAGAGTAAAATCTAGGATGGATCTGAAATGGGTAGCCACAAGTCTATTTTGAGTGTAAGAAGCCACAGGAATGGGAAGATTACCTAGAAACAGGGTGCAGAATGAAGCAAAATAATTCTGAGGAACTCTGAGGAATGTCCTGGTATCAAAAGAAGATGGGAATCAATATTCATAGAGAAGAGATTGGAAATAGCATAGTCTCATAGACACCAAAGAGGTTTCTAAAAGCAAGATGCTTTCAACCAAGTTTGACTCCGATAAGAAGTAAAATTATTTTACTAATTGTGCCAAATATAAGATACCTGGTGACCTTAGTAAGTGGCTCCCACAAGTCCTTTAAAAGGCACTTGCTAAGGCCACCAACAGTAAATTTTTGTAAATATGAATTAAAAATGTAAGAAAGAATTAGATTACTTTTTCAAGAAGTGAAAGTATTAGATAGAAGAATAATAATAGAGATATATAACTAGGGGACACATTGTTAAAGAATATTTTTGTTTTACAGACAAAATATCTGAAAAAATTATAGAGATATAAAGAACTGGTATAAAGTGGCAGTTTGAAGTTAGGAAACATGATAATTTATGAAGCATAAAATGTCTTAGAATAGAGCTGGAACACTAATATTCCATTTTATTCAGATGTGTTTACATTATTATCCCTGGTTTACAGATGAGAAGGCCGAGATGTGAAGCAAAAGACTCTAACAAAGGAACTTACCAAAAAAAAAGTGTGAGAGAGAAAGAGAAAACTCAAATATGAATTAAACCATTAAGGTTTGCTTTTCTATTATACAATGCACTACAATAAAAATATAGAATTGTAGCCTGGGCAACATGGCAAAACCTCATCTCTACAAAGAATAAAAAAACATTTTATATACAAAAAATTACCTGGATGTATGGTGGCACACACCTGTAGTGACAGCTACCTGGGAGGCTGAGGTGGGAGAACCACTTGGCCCAGGAGATCGAGGCTGAAGTGAGCTGTGATCATGCCACTCCTCTCCAGCTTGGGCAACAGAGTGAGACCCTGTCTCAAAAAAAAAAAAAAAAAATATATATATATATATATATATATATATATATACACAAAACATTTATATATAAAAAGTATATATATACTTAGATGTTTATATATAAAATATATATGCGATTCAAAATTTGTATGCTGCCATATGTACACACACATACACACACACATCACACTGACAACATAAAACAACATACACGTTCACTTAACTAAAAAGTATTTAGTTCAAACCACACTTCAAGAGAAATCAATTGTCTCTTTCTCTTTTTGAGCCCCTATATTATTTAAATTTTCAACCAACTATATTTCTTCAAATTGACTACTTTGATATTTAAAATTATTTAAATGAGCTTATACATGTGTACTCAAATAATGTCAGTTTTAAAATGATCACTATGTATTCCAGTTTATTTGCTATGCAAATGTTGGTAACCTATTATAGCCATTCTTCCAACAGCAAAAAATAAAAATAAAAAATAAAATGGCCATTATAGCTGTTCTTCTATACAGTAGATGTGTATAAAAATGTAGGTATGTATCACCTTACATTAGTGGGTGCAGGGGACATGGAGAGTGAGATGTACCACCATCTCCTCAAACGACTTGCAAACTGATTTAAAAAATATATATACTCAGCATTTGTTGGACGTTCTTTTCATCCCATTTTGTTTGCAAACAAGTTTATCTGCGTGACTTGTCCAATACCAGGTGTGGGTATGGCTGCTAAATTTGCATTGATTTATTTAAAGTACTTTTTGTGATCAAATGCAGATATTTGCAAGAAGGCTAGCTGAAATGAAAAGTCTATTTGTAGCCAAGTAACAAAGTGAAGGAAGGCCACATCCATGACTTTGACCTTATTAGCATGGTGTTCTGAACCACTCCACTAACTGGCCACAGAGATATTGATAAATATGCACATATATAAAGACAGAGTGCCTAACATAACATGTTCTAACAGATTCTTCTATGAAGCAATTTGCATTTTCAAAAATATATGAATCTATTCATATTTTCAAAGTTGATAAGAAGATACTGTAAAAATATCCCTTTAACTTTCTACCAAATTAAATGTCAATGGAAATAAAAGAGCTGACATTTGAAATACAATAATCTATGCTCTTTGTTTAGACAAAATGTAATCTCTATTATACAAAAATGAACACCAGATTTCTAGTAAATTATTTATATTGACTGATACACATGATGGTCAGAGTTGCAGATACTGTCCAGCCAAAGCACCAGAATAAGCAATGGTATCAAGCACTATCAATAATGAGTTGCTTCCCTTTTAGGTTTCCATATTACTTTGTTCTTATATATACTAGTAAATGTCCATGCTGTATTATAATTTTTCTGCTTACATTTTATGCCATGAAGGGATGAGTCTCTAAATAGCTGTACCATATCTTTGTCTTCTTGAAATTTCTGTCATTTTCCAATGTTTCTGCCTATAGTATATTTTCAGTGAATGCTAATTTTATAAGGCAGTGGATTAGTATTTCATTCTGTCTTTCTATTATCATCATAAATAATCATAAGACATTGTAATAGACCTTATAAAGACTGCAACAAAAACATATATTCACATAATAAGAAAATATTTATGGTGGAGGTTTCAGTTCTACCAATCTGGTCTGATTTAGAAACTGAATTATTTTTAGATGTGGCTCCAATATGTTGCTTTTTTAGTTTTTATTTTAAGGTATTCAGAAATAGGTATTTCATTGTTGTATCAGTTATGATAAAGTTGTCTATTGCTGCCCCTAGAAGATAACTATTTGATCATTAATCCATAACTGGATACTCATCCAGTCCTATATATTTCCTCCCACTGAGGGATTAAGTCGTCTTACTAAGATTTTGTTGTTAATGTTTTTCTTGTCCTTTTTTTTTCTTTTTCCTTTTCTTTTTTATTTGGCTTAAAGAGTCCTGTAATAACATGGATTAAACACAGAAATATATACATATTGACATCCATCTAACCAATCAGGATAAGAACAACAATACAGTTTTGTCTTACTTTATTGATTAGAGACATTAGAAAAAGAACAAAGGTTAATTTAATGCAATATTGGTTAGAAGATTGGAAATACTTTCCTTTAAAGACCAAAAAGACAATTATCATAATAGGATTCTCACTTTGCCTTAAAACAAGTCAGAATGATTCCATTCTATTTCACAAATGGCAGCAAATCTCTTAGATTTATTGTAATATTTTAGGCAAATAAATCTCTATAAATTTAGCACGCAAAAGACTAAACATGAGTCATAAAACTGAAAACAGAAGTGTAATAATAAATCAGAGCAATTATTTCCATCTCCATGGAATCTCAGGATTGCCAGGCCTTACAAGGTCCCTATGATAATGAGAGGGATTAAAGTAATTCTCTAACTAAGCATGCATGTCAAGGAAGTCACTGTACTCTGCCCATAGCCCAATTAACTAGCTTTGGATTCCGAGAGGTAATGATCAGCTAATTAAATTGTCTTTGAATGATCAACAAGAAAACTGCTTCTACCACATTTACTCACCTCTTTTTCAACAAGAATAATGCTTCATGATTTAATTGTCAACATCATTGACCTAATGGAAGGATCAGAGAAAATTCCTTAAAAGGTCTCAAAACTCATTACTATGGACATTTTTTCCCCTGAAGTAAAAATAACAATCATTTGTTTAGGCCTACAAGGTGAACCTAGGACCAGCGGAAGAGGGCTTATAGATATAAATATGATATCCTACTTTAAAATCCAATTTTGACCTGTAAGGTGAGAAATAATGGAATAATGTTCACATTTCTTCCTTTTAAATGCAATCAGTCTGGGTTCTAAATGGGAAGAGGAGAATAGAAGAGTTTTTTTTTTTTTTTCTCCCCCTTCTTTACATAGATAATGACTAGTTATTATTTAAGTCCACTCCCTGTTTCAAAAACAAGTGACTGGAAGCCCGTGATTCTTAACACTATAATTCTTTACTTTCACTAACTTTGCTTCTGTATTTTAAGGTAATACTCATCATCATCAAAATTATCATTATCACCATCAATTCAAAATACAGTATTTATTGAGTACTTATTATTTGCCAAACTACACTAAATAATTAAAATATAATATCTACTTAATTCTTAATTTACCATTGCTTTCTCCATTTTAAACTGGAAGAAACTGAGGCCGATGAAGAATAAGTTATAAATCTAAAAAACTGAGTTGAACACAGAACGGTCCAGGAACCTGCTTTTTAACCACTTCCCCAAAATATAACGTAAATGGCTGAGCTATATCATGACGGGGAAAATAAAATTGCAATTACATAGCTAGAAGTACAGTGTCTTCATACATAAGAAACTGTAAGAAAAAAAGCCATAATATCCAAAATCCACTCTGCTTGCCTTTGTTTTAGCCTGTTTAATGGTCTAGCATCTCTCACTTTTTGGCCAATTCTAATGAGAGGTTAAAATAATCTGCAATAATAAGGATTCATTGGGTACAGAGTTAGATTTCTTTTAACCACAGAAAATAGAACCCTCTAATACTTTGCACTACTATAATGTGCATCCATATGTTATTCTAAAGAGCTTTAAAGGAGAAAAACTGATCTGCTACGAAAAATTATACAAAGATTGCCAAACAAAACACACGTGCTTTGACTCTTGAAGAGAGCATTTCCTAAGATATGTTTCTACTCTTTAGCTGAATGTTAAATATTATCCATATATTCCTCCCAAAGAGGGAGATTTAAGACAGCAATTAATGTCGATTCTAGATCACATAGTTTGGTTTATAGCTCCCAGGTGATGGCTAGAAAATGTGACATTTATTTCTGCAGACTAAGAACATACTGAAAAACACACTGATGACTGCAAGTCTGTTTAGAAGGTGGAATGCAGCTAGTTGGAATGGAATAGGGTTGGAAAGTAGAGGAGGGACATCTGGGATAATTCAATGGAAATTGTGCTCTTTCGGCCGGGCGCGGTGGCTCAAGCCTGTAATCCCAGCACTTTGGGAGGCCGAGACGGGCGGATCACTAGGTCAGGAGATCGAGACCATCCTGGCGAACACGGTGAAACCCCGTCTCTACTAAAAAATACAAAAAACTAGCCGGGCGAGGCGGCGGGCGCCTGTAGTCCCAGCTACTCGGGAGGCTGAGGCAGGAGAATGGCGTAAACCCGGGGGGCGGAGCTTGCAGTGAGCTGAGATCCGGCCACTGCACTCCAGCCCGGGCGACAGAGCCAGACTCCGTCTCAAAAAAAAAAAAAAAAAAAAAAAAAGAAATTGTGCTCTTTCTAGAGAGGAATCAGGATAATTCTCAATAATAACCAAGAAATTGACTAGAAAGTATTAAATCTAAAAGAGGAATCACTATACATACCAATGTTCTTGTCAGATCTTGTTTGTGTGTATTGAAAATCATAGTTTCATTTTAATATGTGAAACACTCCTTATAATACAATATAGGTTCAGCAGAATATTGTACAAATGGAATGAATCCCCCTCCAAATAGGAGTAACTTACTTAATAATTATGCACAGAATTGAGAAATTACCTGTGAGCAGGAAACAAACAAACAAACAAACAAAAAAACACACTTCACGCAGATTATCCAGCAACAGCCTCCACATATGCACGCACACACACTCTCGAACTCATTATAACATGGGCGTGTATACACTCACACGTGAAAGTAAGAGATGCATATGTGATTTCCGTTTTCTAGATTAATAGCTAAAAATATAATAATGCAAATAAATGGACTACCACCTGTTAACAAAGTAAGTACGATGATCCTAGGTATACCCTGTTCCTTGGTCTACATCATTAAACTATATTTCTTCCTTTTATTGGCTTCAACCACCTGTATTGCATCCTCTAAAGGGCAAGAATAAATACTTGTTTAAATGAGAGTTGGTGCTATTTTGTTTAGAAGAGTGAAAGCAGAGAGGCTTTATAATGCAGAATACAATAGAGACAAACTTAAAATTTCAGAGGCAGTTAGTGAAGAATCCTGTTTTAGATAAGCTGATACTAAAAACGTGTACAGAAAATGATGCAGAGTTTTTCTCATTCTGTGTAGGATATTTTCATCTCTGTTATTTCAAATCTTTCACAATTCTAAGTGTTTCTAAAATCCCAAATGCAGCAAGTAAGGAGATTTTCAGTTATATAATACAGTTTTTCTTTCTCAGGGAAATGTATATCACATGAATAAGGTAAGGATGACAGGGAACATATAACAGTAAATAAAATATAGCAAACCAAGTATTTCTTAATTTAATGACATTCTTACTCTGTAATAATCAGTCCTAATTTTTCTTTTATCAAACTACTTATGTAGTGTTATGAGCTCTACTTGGAAAGCTAATTTATCTGTTTTATTTTCTTCCAAGAAGTCTAGGAGCCTATTTAGGCATCTATAACAAAAAACAATGGATCTTTCCAAATTAGACTTAATAAATCCTCATTCTCTACTCACTAGAAAAAAAAAAAAGTCATGAAGGAATGAAAGAGTATCGGCTTAAATCTCTGTCAAACATCACATTTAATTTGCAGGAACATTGAGAAATGTGAAACTATCCTATAACAGGTTTGACTTTTTAGTCCAAGAAACATTAAACAGACCAAATTGAATGTGCAGTCAAGGAGGAAGTGGAAGCTGCTCTGTGGCAGGATGCACATCCACAAACACTTGTGAACGAAGTAAACATTGGTTCTAGGTTTTCTTTTTAGAGTTATTTGAGTATCTAGTGATGTTAGAAAATAATGAAGTTTTTCACATCAGGAAATGTTCAGTACAAAATCCTAGCCATCAAATTAGAATTCACACATATACTCACACATGCATATATCAAGAAACTTGGTAAATTATGCTATTCATTATTTAGAATTTATTTCTTCTTATTCTTAAATCAGAATTATGGAATCTGTGAGCCAGGAACGTCATCAAATAAATTATCTCTTTTATTTAACTTACAATCAGTTTTCTCTTACCTTTGAAACCATATACTTCCAAACCATCTCCTTTTTTTATTCTTTTCGGGTTTTGCTGATTAATTCCAGATTATATTTCCGTCAAAAATTATTTTTTTAATTGATTTCAAAAAGAATCATGGGGAGAATTTATAGTGCTCTCTTCACATAATAAGAAAGATTACTTTGACAGATGGTCCTTCTGTGTTTATTAGTAGGTGAAGCTGAGTTTGAACACCTAAGAGTTAAGAGTGGAAACTGAAGAATTCAGATGTTATCCAAAAATATCCTTCAGCCCAAACTCATTCCACTTTCCTACGTTTTATTCTTTAACAATATTTCTTCCAGAAAGATAACAGTTTCTCAAAAAACTCTTATATACTTTTCTGTCTTTAGTAAGTGCTAGATGAGCCAAAAAGGAGTGACACATTATTGATTACAATCTGAATTTCTAATAAGAACCCAAAGTATATGTTTAATTCAAAAATACCTAATCAAATGGTGATATGCATTTGATAGAAATTGTACTTTGAGTACCCATACAACCATTTTGTTTTTCGCCTTCAGTTCAGCATTTAATACATTATATGAGATATTCAATACTTTATTACAAAATAAGCTTTGTAGTAGATGATTTTTTTTCCCAATTGTAGGCTAATGAAAATGTTATGGGTCACATTTAAGGTAGGCTAAGCTAAGCTATGATATTTGGTAGGTAGGTGTATTAAATGCACTTAATGATATTTTATGATGGGTTATCAAAATTTAACTCCATTATAAGTTGAGGAGCATCTGTAAGCATATTTGAAGTTATTTCCAATGATTTTTGTTGTAATACTGTCTTTAAATTTATATTTTATAAGGTATATTCTATGAGAACTTATCCTTTGTAAACATTAGCAAGTGTTACATATCTACACAAGGGTATTCCATTATATGACGGCATAAAATATATATACATGGATAAGTGGATATGGGTTTCATGAGTTGTTTTGGGTATTCTGTCTAACTTAGTTTATAAATTATTATTAAAATTGTAACAACAGAATGGAAATCAATTGACATTTTTCAACCAATTATCAGTTTGAAGGGAATTTGTGTTCTCCATGATAAAGGCAATGACATTTACTTGTGATTTTTAAAAGTAAGCCTAAAAAACTTCTGAAATCAGTTTATTTTCCTTGACGTTTACCAAATTTATTATATATAGCTCTGAATTATTTTATTACCAAGATAGACAATTATGCTACTATTGGATTATTTGTATTTTGTCCATGTATATCAAAGCACTTAGTAAACATAAAGTTCTTTTTTCAAATAAAGTCTATAAAAATGTGTTGACTTATTAAGGCACTGCCTCTGGGAGGCAAAGGTTACTAAAATGGATTATTCATTGGCTTGATATTCAAGACTACCCATTTACTTATCCATTGACCCACTGTCTCTAAGGCAACAAGAGCTGTAGCATAGCATTGTGAGCAAGCACCCATTAAGAAAATGCTTTTCACACAAGAAAGCCCATCTGACTCTTAAACACGTTCTAACAGAAGAGATCTCAAATGCTCATAGAAAATTGCCTTGTTTCCAGTAAATGGAACCACCCTTCAAGTATGTTTACTGAATGCAGTAAGGCAACTTGTGCCCATATATGAAAAGTTTCCACCTTTTGAAAAGTATGTCTAGAGCCTTGTAAAGTACAGAAACATATGAAGATTTCTCACTTTTATTCCTTCAGAAAATTAAGATGGAACTTTACAAAAGGTCATAAGAAAAATCAGTGAAAGCTTTTATGGATAGTTTCTACTTCCCTGAAGTAGAATCTGTCAAGAGATGTATCAGATTACTACCATTGAAACAACTGCTTAGATTTAGTTCAACTAGAATCACTAAAGATACATATTCCCTGATTTTTAATAAAGAAAAAAACTAAAATTGTACCTAATATCTTACATCCAAAGTTTTAAAGTACAGATTAATCTGTTGCCTACAAAGTAAACTGCATATTACCATATATATGTATATTCTCATTGTGCTTTAAAATTTGAGAGCTTACTGTATGCAATTGTATTTAAAAGCTGTCACAAATTATGCATTTTTCAAAAACCCAGCAACACAGCAAAATGTAATGTTGTATAAATCAACAAGAACGGGGCGGAGCAAGATGGCCGAATAGGAACAGCTCCAGTCTCCAACTCCCAGCACGAGCCACACAGAAGACCGGTGATTTCTGTATTTTCAACTGAGGTACTGGGTTCATCTCACTGGGGAGTGCCGGACGATCGGTGCTGGTCAGCTGCTGCAGCCCGACCAGCGAGAGCTGAAGCAGGGTGAGGCATTGCCCGACCTGGGAAGCGCAAGGGGGAAGGGAATCCCTTTTCCTAGCCAGGGGAACTGAGACACACAACACCTGGAAAATCGGGTAACTCCCACCCCAATACAGCGCTTTAAGCAAACAGGCACACCAGGAGATCATATCCCACACCTGGCCGGGAGGGTCCCACGCCCACGGAGCCTCCCTCATTGCTAGCACAGCAGTCTGTGATCTACCCGCAAGGCAGCAGCGAGGCTGGGGGAGGGGCGCCCGCCATTGCTGATGCTTAAGTAGGTAAACAAAGCTGCTGGGAAGCTCAAACTGGGTGGAGCTCACAGCAGCTCAAGGAAACCTGCCTGTCTCTGTAGACTCCACCTCTGGGGACAGGGCACAGTAAACAATAACAAACACAGCAGAAGCCTCTGCAGACGCAAACGACTCTGTCTGACAGCTTTGAAGAGAGCAGTGGATCTCCCAACACGGAGGTTGAGATCTGAGAAGGGACAGACTCCCTGCTCAAGTGGGTCCCTGACCCCTGAGTAGCCTAACTGGGAGACATCCCCCACTAGGGGCAGTCTGACACCCCACACCTCACAGGGTGGAGTACACCCCTGAGAGGAAGCTTCCAAAGCAAGAATCAGACAGGTACACTCGCTGTTCAGAAATATTCTATCTTCTGCAGCCTCTGCTGCTGATACCCAGGCAAACAGGGTCTGGAGTGGACCTCAAGCAATCTCCAGCAGACCTACAGCTGAGGGTCCTGACTGTTAGAAGGAAAACTATCAAACAGGAAGGACACCTATACCAAAACCCCATCAGTACATCACCATCATCAAAGACCAGAGGCAGATAAAACCACAAAGATGGGGAAAAAGCAGGGCAGAAAAGCTGGAAATTCAAAAAATAAGAGTGCATCTCCCCCGGCAAAGGAGCGCAGCTCATCGCCAGCAACGGATCAAAGCTGGACGGAGAATGACTTTGACGAGATGAGAGAAGAAGGCTTCAGTCCATCAAATTTCTCAGAGCTAAAGGAGGAATTATGTACCCAGCGTAAAGAAACTAAAAATCTTGAAAAAAAAGTGGAAGAATTGATGGCTAGAGTAATTAATGCAGAGAAGGTCCTAAACGAAATGAAAGAGATGAAAACCATGACACGAGAAATACGTGACAAATGCACAAGCTTCAGTAACCGACTCGATCAACTGGAAGAAAGAGTATCAGCGATTGAGGATCAAATGAATGAAATGAAGCGAGAAGAGAAACCAAAAGAACAAAGAAGAAAAAGAAATGAACAAAGCCTGCAAGAAGTATGGGATTATGTAAAAAGACCAAATCTACGTCTGATTGGGGTGCCTGAAAGTGAGGGGGAAAATGGAACCAAGTTGGAAAACACTCTTCAGGCTATCATCCAGGAGAACTTCCCCAACCTAGTAGGGCAGGCCAACATTCAAATCCAGGAAATACAGAGAACGCCACAAAGATACTCCTCGAGAAGAGCAACTCCAAGACACATAATTGCCAGATTCACCAAAGTTGAAATGAAGGAAAAAATCTTAAGGGCAGCCAGAGAGAAAGGTCGGGTTACCCACAAAGGGAAGCCCATCAGACTAACAGCAGATCTCTCGGCAGAAACTCTCCAAGCCAGAAGAGAGTGGGGGCCAATATTCAACATTCTTAAAGAAAAGAATTTTAAACCCAGAATTTCATATCCAGCCAAACTAAGTTTCATAAGTGAAGGAGAAATAAAATCCTTTACGGATAAGCAAATGCTTAGAGATTTTGTCACCACTAGGCCTGCCTTACAAGAGACCCTGAAGGAAGCACTCAACATGGAAAGGAACAACCGGTACCAGCCATTGCAAAAACATGCCAAAATGTAAAGACCATCGAGGCTAGGAAGAAACTGCATCAACTAACGAGCAAAATAACCAGTTAATATAATGGCAGGATCAAGTTCACACATAACAATCTTAACCTTAAATGTAAATGGACTAAATGCTCCAAGTAAAAGACACAGACTGGCAAACTGGATAAAGAGTCAAAACCCATCAGTCTGCTGTATTCAAGAGACCCATCTCACACGCTGAGACATACATAGGCTCAAAATAAAGGGATGGAGGAAGATTTACCAAGCAAATGGAGAACAAAAAAAAGCGGGGGTTGCAATACTAGTCTCTGATAAAACAGACTTTAAACCATCAAAGATCAAAAGAGACAAAGAAGGCCATTACATAATGGTAAAGGGATCAATTCAGCAGGAAGAGCTAACTATCCTAAATATATATGCACCCAATACAGGAGCACCCAGATTCATCAAGCAAGTCCTTAGAGACTTACAAAGAGACTTAGACTCCCATACAATAATAATGGGAGACTTCGACACTCCACTGTCAACATTAGACAGATCAACGAGACAGAAAGTTAACAAGGGTATCCAGGAATTGAACTCATCTCTGCAGCAAGCAGACCTAATAGACATCTATAGAACTCTCCACCCCAAATCAACAGAATATACATTCTTCTCAGCACCACATCGTACTTACTCCAAAATTGACCACGTAATTGGAAGTAAATCACTCCTCAGCAAATGTACAAGAACAGAAATTATAACAAACTGTCTCTCAGACCACAGTGCAATCAAACTAGAACTCAGGACTAAGAAACTCAATCAAAACCGCTCAATTACATGGAAACTGAACAACCTGCTCCTGAATGACTACTGGGTACATAACGAAATGAAGGTAGAAATAAAGATGTTCTTTGAAACCAATGAGAACAAAGATACAACATACCAGAATCTCTGGGACACATTTAAAGCAGTGTGTAGAGGGAAATTTATAGCACTAAATGCCCACAAGAGAAAGCAGGAAAGATCTAAAACTGACACTCTAACATCGCAATTAAAAGAACTAGAGAAGCAAGAGCAAACACATTCGAAAGCTAGCAGAAGGCTAGAAATAACTAAGATCAGAGCAGAACTGAAGGAGATAGAGACACAAAAAACCCTCCAAAAAATCATGAATCCAGGAGTTGGCTTTTTGAAAAGATCAACAAAATTGACAGACCACTAGCAAGACTAATAAAGAAGAAAAGAGAGAAGAATCAAATCGACGCAATTAAAAATGATAAAGGGGATATCACCACCGACCCCACAGAAATACAAACTACCATCAGAGAATACTATAAACACCTCTACGCAAATAAACTGGAAAATCTAGAAGAAATGGATAATTTCCTGGACACTTACACTCTTCCAAGACTAAACCAGGAAGAAGTTGAATCCCTGAATAGACCAATAGCAGGCTCTGAAATTGAGTCAATAATTAATAGCCTACCAACCAAAAAAAGTCCAGGACCAGATGGATTCACAGCTGAATTCTACCAGAGGTACAAGGAGGAGTTGGTAACATTCCTTCTGAAACTATTCCAATCAATAGAAAAAGAGGGAATCCTCCCTAACTCATTTTATGAGGCCAACATCATCCTGATACCAAAGCCTGGCAGAGACACAACAAAAAAAGAGAATTTTAGACCAATATCCCTGATGAACATCGATGCAAAAATCCTCAATAAAATACTGGCAAACCGGATTCAGCAACACATCAAAAAGCTTATCCACCATGATCAAGTGGGCTTCATCCCTGGGATGCAAGGCTGGTTCAACATTCGCAAATCAATAAACATAATCCAGCATATAAACAGAACCAAAGACAAGAACCACATGATTATCTCAATAGATGCAGAAAAGGCTTTTGACAAAATTCAACAGCCCTTCATGCTAAAAACGCTCAATAAATTCGGTATTGATGGAACGTACCTCAAAATAATAACAGCTATTTATGACAAACCCACAGCCAATATCATACTGAATGGGCAAAAACTGGAAACATTCCCTTTGAAAACTGGCACAAGACAGGGATGCCCTCTCTCACCACTCCTATTCAACATAGTGTTGGAAGTTCTGGCTAGGGCAATTAGGCAAGAGAAAGAAATCAAGGGTATTCAGTTAGGAAAAGAAGAAGTCAAATTGTCCCTCTTTGCAGATGACATGATTGTATATTTAGAAAACCCCATTGTCTCAACCCAAAATCTCCTTAAGCTGATAAGCAAATTCAGCAAAGTCTCAGGATACAAAATTAATGTGCAAAAATCACAAGCATTCTTGTACACCAGTAACAGACAAACAGAGAGCCAAATCAGGAATGAACTTCCATTCACAATTGCTTCAAAGAGAATCAAATACCTAGGAATCCAACTTACAAGGGATGTAAAGGACCTCTTCAAGGAGAACTACAAACCACTGCTCAGTGAAATCAAAGAGGACACAAACAAATGGAAGAACATACCATGCTCATGGATAGGAAGAATCAATATCGTGAAAATGGCCATACTGCCTAAGGTAATTTATAGATTCAATGCCATCCCCATCAAGCTACCAATGAGTTTCTTCACAGAATTGGAAAAAACTGCTTTAAAGTTCATATGGAACCAAAAAAGAGCCCGCATCTCCAAGACAATCCTAAGTCAAAAGAACAAAGCTGGAGGCATCACGCTACCTGACTTCAAACTATACTACAAGGCTACAGTAACCAAAACAGCATGGTACTGGTACCAAAACAGAGCTATAGACCAATGGAACAGAACAGAGTCCTCAGAAATAATACCACACATCTACAGACATCTGATCTTTGACAAACCTGAGAGAAACAAGAAATGGGGAAAGGATTCCCTATTTAATAAATGGTGCTGGGAAAATTGGCTAGCCATAAGTAGAAAGCTGAAACTGGATCCTTTCCTTACTCCTTATACGAAAATTAATTCAAGATGGATTAGAGACTTAAATGTTAGACCTAATACCATAAAAATCCTAGAGGAAAACCTAGGTAGTACCATTCAGGACATAGGCATGGGCAAAGACTTCATGTCTAAAACACCAAAAGCAACAGCAGCAAAAGCCAAAATTGACAAATGGGATCTAATTAAACTAAAGAGCTTCTGCACAGCAAAAGAAACTACCATCAGAGTGAACAGGCAACCTACAGAATGGGAGAAAATTTTTGCAATCTACACATCTGACAAAGGGTAATATCCAGAACCTACAAAGAACTCAAACAAATTTACAAGAAAAAAACAAACAACCCCATCAAAAAGTGGGCAAAGGATATGAACAGACATTTCTCAAAAGAAGACATTCATACAGCCAACAGACACATGAAAAAATGCTCATCATCACTGGCCATCAGAGAAATGCAAATCAAAACCACAATGAGATACCATCTCACACCAGTTAGAATGGCGATCATTAAAAAGTCAGGAAACAACAGGTGCTGGAGAGGATGTGGAGAAATAGGAACGCTTTTACACTGTTGGTGGGATTGTAAACTAGTTCAACCATTATGGAAAACAGTATGGCGATTCCTCAAGGATCTAGAACTAGATGTACCATATGACCCAGCCATCCCATTACTGGGTATATACCCAAAGGATTATAAATTATGCTGCTATAAAGACACATGCACACATATGTTTATTGCAGCACTATTCACAATAGCAAAGACTTGGAATCAACCCAAATGTCCATCAGTGACAGATTGGATTAAGAAAATGTGGCACATATACACCATGGAATACTATGCAGCTATAAAAAAGGATGAGTTTGTGTCCTTTGTAGGGACATGGATGCAGCTGGAAACCATCATTCTTAGCAAACTATCACAAGAACACAAAACCAAACACCGCATGTTCTCACTCATAGGTGGGAACTGAACAATGAGATCATTTGGACTCAGGAAGGGGAACATCACACACCGGGGCCTATCATGGGGAGGGGGGAGGGGGGAGGGATTGCATTGGGAGTTATACCTGATGTAAATGACGCGTTGATGGGTGCAGCACACCAACATGGCACAAGTATACATATGTAACAAACCTGCACGTTATGCACATGTACCCTACAACTTAAAGTATAATAATAATAAATAAATTTTTTAAAAAAATAAAATAAAATAAATCAACAAGAACATATTTCAGTGCTATTGTGAACCATTTGATTGAGGGACACTATTTTAATGATATATCTTCAGACTAATTATTTCCTTCAGTTTAATAAAGAATATATGTTGTTCCAGTCAAAAAGTTTACTTATATGCACATTCACGTAATTTCAGAATATTTTAGAAAATTTTTTAAAATGTTGGCCTCATAGTATTAAAATATGATAATTATTACACAAAGTATACACAAAGTTTTCTTTTTATAAAACCTTACCCAAATAAAAGAGATCAAAGTGAGTTTAAAGCTATAGGTGGTAACGAAAACCTAAATGGAACACAATGGATGTATAAGCCTAATTTCAAATGACCAATACGATTTATACACATGTATTATCTACATTTATATAATTGATAGGTAGCCATTTTCAAGTCTTTCAGAGAGATGTTTATGATACATAGTTAACTCACAAAAACGTGTTACAAAAGGCCATTTGCAGATGATCATTCATAAATTGAAATATTTGGAATACATAGAGACGAAGTATAGGAATAGCATTTTGAAGCATTTTTTAAAGTTCGGTTATTGGTTATCTAATTCTATTTCACATCCTTTATCAGCAACAAAACTGGGAGTTTGTGCTAAAATGTTGCAGAGAAAGGATGATAAATTATCATATACTACTGCAAAATAAGCTAATTCATGACATTTAAATTCTAGGTAAGCTTGGAATTCTTAGTTATTGCCATGAGGAAAAGTTTTTGCGTGACAAGAACCTGATTTTTTTTTTTTTAATTTGAATGTTTAAGCCTTACAAAGTTCCAAGATAAGCCATATGGTGTACATGAAGAGGTAGTATATGCTATCACATAAATAAGATTTTCCATAAACTCTGGGTTTGGGAAGCAGAAGGGAATGTACTGAGAAGTCCTATACCCCGTACCCTGTACCCATTCCCCAGCCCCACATTTCTGCAGACTTCATCTATTGAAGAAGGGATTATGAAATTGGTACACGAGTTTGAGTATCTGAGCACAAATGAGATGTGTATCTTTCTTCTTTAGGGGAGTCCATGAAATACTAGGATCTAGAACAACCTATCCTCCCAAAATCTTCTCAACAACCATATGATGACCTAGGAGTGACAGATGTAGTGGCATGGAGTGCCTAAAGATTAGTTCAAAAACAGTCTCTTATATTTTCTAAGGTCCCAGAGTGACAGAGACCAAAATCTAACATTTTTACACCCTCAAGAAAGAATGAAAGCCCAAGATAAAAGTGAATACCTGAGGCAGCAAAGCAATAAAAGCTAGAGATTTTGCCTTCTTCAGCTTCTGTACTGAGAACATTATTTTCTCTGTATGTGGTGTGTATATGTGTACATGTGTTATTAGAAATGTAGAAAGGCTACTATAAGACAAATGCTGAAATGTTAAGAGTGGTATTCTCTTGGTGAATAAATAAAGCAATCATGTATGATTTTTATTTTCTGCTTGTTTCTATAACTTAATTTTCATATATTTCCTTTGTAATAAATTTAAATTAATGTAAAAGCTAAATTGCTAGCTACAAAGATCGCCTGCTTTGTACTCCTTATTATCATAAATTTCTTTTTTAATAAATACAAATTAACAATTAAAAGTAAGGGGGAAACTGCAATAATGACACCAAGAACTATAAGCCAATAGAAGGAATGGGCTTCTTGGAATAATTTACCAGAGATTGAATAAGGTAATTTTTCTTATCCAGCTGGGAAAAGAAAAATAATGGAGTAACTTTCTATGTATGAAGACATTCCTTGATTGCAGCCATCAAGGAGCATATGTAAAATTAATCAGGAAAAATATAGAGAGTTCACCCAATGAAGCAACCTGTTAATTTGGAGCAATCTTTTGAAAATTGTCAATAAAAAGAAAGTAACAAATGTGCATAATAATAAAATAACATCAATATTTTAATTATAAAGACCTAAACAAGTTTATAAATTAATGCAGGTTTAAAAAAAAAAAAAACAGATAAACAAACATTACCTTTAGCCCAACAGTAATAACGTATTATGTTCCTAGATAGTTCATGGCATCCTAAAATTTTCTATGTCAGTAATGGTTAGGCATTACCATCTCCAAATACACATCCATTTACTCTCAATGTAGTTTCACATAGTTTTAAAGGATGTGACATCCTTTAGTCCTAACTTCCCTGGTATCAGATTATGCCTGCCATTATTTCTTTCCCATAGAAAATAAGAAATCATCTTTGCTGTCTAAATGTATCATATTAGGTTATTTCTGATATCTATTATTCTCCTTTAAACTCGATTATGTTTTTTATTATTTCTGAGAGTTCTCTTTTTCTCTGAATACAGAGGTTAATATTTTTCTACATTAAAATGAGCAACATAGACATAGAATAAAGAACATAGAAACATAGAAACAGAGAGGAGAAGGGTGGTAACCGTGGTTCTGGGCCTAAGAGAAATAAAGAGAGATGATCCAATGGTACAAAGCTGCATTTATAAGATGAATAAGTTTTGGAGAGCTAATATACAGCATGATCATAAATAGTAATAATGTATTATATACTTGAAATTTGCTGATAGAGTAGATCTTAAGTATTATTACCACACACACACAAAAGGTAACTATGTGAGGTGATAAATATGCTAAGAAGTTTGGTTGTACCAATTATTTCAGGGTTAACATGTATCACAACATCACATTGTACGTCATAAATACATACAATTTTTATATTTCTGCTATACTTCCATCAAACTGAGAAAATACATGTAAATAAAATCAAGCAAATAATTCATCAGGTAAAATAAAAGAGGGGAAGTTGAAGGAAATACTTTGCATAAATATCAGTGAATAAAATCACAATTTGGGATGAAATATTTTTATTAATGGGAAACATCAGAAGATTATAGGGAACACATGGTTTATATAAGGCCACCTTGAACAAAAATAAAGTGTTACAAAATGAGAACTTGGCCAGGCTTGGTAGTTCACACCTGTAATCCCAGCACTTTGGGAGTCTAGGAGTTTGAGACCAGCCTGAGTGACATCATGAGACTCTGTCTTTACAAAAAAAAAAATAATAAGAAATTAGCCAAACATGATGGTACCTGCCTGTAGTCCCAGCTATTCAGGAGACAGGAGGATTAATTAAGCCTAAGAGCTTGAGGCTGTAGCAAGATGTGATTAGGCTACTGCACTCCAGCCTGGGCGACAAAGTGAGACCCTGTCTCAGAAAAAAAAAAAAAAAAAATGAGGGGGAACCCTTTTATTTCAAGTCACTGATTACATAGTGCCTCTCTATGTAGGGAAGATAAACATTCCAGTGTTCATAGACCACGTGGTGGAAAGAGTTCAAATGAACTTGTGAAGATAAACCTGGAGAGACTAAGCAGAGCAAATTGAAAAACTATGGAATTGAAGGCTTTGTCCTTGGTCTTTGTGAAGATAACTTTACTTTCTCTGTCTCCCTCTGATGCAATATAAGTCATAAAATGTTTGTGACCTTAAGGATCTTCTTTAGGTTTAATCCATGGCAATAAGCATAACATAAATAGAAATACACAGACTACGCCTACTACATGTTCTCCATTCTGAAGTGCATAAACCAAGTGTGCTGAAACAGTGAATAGAACACTTTCAGATCCATAAGTTGTAATCATTATTAATTAATTCTCTTTCATTTTTATCATGCCATTCTGTACTTGATCTTTGTAGAAAAGACACAGAAAACTGGTCTTACAATCCACAAATGTCATGAGAACTTCTGTTTTGTGAGGCTCTGGGATCCAGTTTTTCTCACTTGACAGCATTGCTGTAGATAAGCTTTAATTAAATCTTCCGACATTTTACTTGGCTGAACTGAACTTAACCCAGTCAATAGATTTCTATATGTTACTTGAAGTTTATTTATCTAATAGATGGATTTTAAGTAGACAGTATATGTAAAAAGCATAAATTAATAAGTTGGCCAGAATTACTTATCTCAAGGTACAATGTGCACCATATGACTGCTTTGCTCCAAGCTAATATGTTATAATTGAATCATCTCCATATCTAATAAAACAGGAAGTCAAAAGAAATAGTCACGTATAATTTAACAAGCGTTAGGTTTGTGTAGAAATATTTTATGGCAGACTGAGGGGAACAATACTGACAGTGTATATCACTGTAATGATAAATCATACTGGTTTTGTTCAAGAATGATGATTGAAGCTCAACCTGCAAATCTAAGGCAAATCAATGTAGTGATTTTAATTTCATTCCTTTAAAGCACTTATTCATATTTGAAAATTCCCCTCCCCAATGAAAATCATTACCTGCATTCGAGCTACTTATGTAGTTTGAATATATAAAAATATATACAATAAAAAGTCAATGCTAGGCACACAATGAAATCCCTTGGAATATTAAGGTCATTCATTAGGCGTCATAGAGAAAATTGTAATGTGACTTTGTATATCCATTGATAGTGAATAAATGGCTAATTTCACTATATTCACCATATGCACAACATTGGTAGATATAAATTTTATTTCACAAGCTATGGCTATTAACCTTCAGGATTTTAGAAATCAAGTCACTAAATCACTCAGGACACATATATACACACATTTGACATGAGAAACTAAATAGAATCAATATTCAGGCAACTGATTGCAATCATGGAAGAGGCTCTATATTTACGGTGAAATCTGCTCTATTTTATTATACTAAACCCAGTAAAGCAGAATGGTGCAGGGCCATAACTAGCCTACTTGAATTATTTTCTCTTATTTGTCAATTTCATGAGCAAAACACCATGCACGTGGTAATTAAGGCACATGTCTTAAAATAAATAAAATTTAACTCCTAACATTCTACACAAACCTGCTTTACCCATGATCTTTCTCCTTCATGTTGATGATTATTCCATCCTTCCAGTTGCTCAAATCAAGTAACCTAAAAGTCATTCCTGACACACCTCTATTTTTTACGTCTTCCATCTAATTTATCAGGCAATCCTCTTGTCTCTAATTCCAAAATATACACAAAATCAAGTGGCTTCTAAGTACTCCCATTTTTAACTCCACTTTCACCTGCATGCTACAGTAGCTTCCTAGCAGGTCTCCCTGTGTACCCCCTTCAACCTACTCTCCACATGGCAGTGAGCCTTTAAAAATCTATAGTTCTTCTTTTTTTTTTTTTTTTTGAGATGGAGTTTTGCTCTGTTGCTCAGGATGGAGTGTAATGGCATGATCTTGGCTCACTGTAACCTCTGCCTTCCAGGTTCAAGCGATTCTCCTGTCTCAGCATCCCAAGTAGCTGGGATTACAAGCACACTCCACCAAGCCCAGTTAATTTTTTTGTGTTTTTAGTAGAGACAGGGTTTCACTCTGTTGCCCAGGCTAGTCTCAAACTCCTGAGCTCAGACAATCCACCCGCCTCCGCCTCCCAAAGTGCTAGGATTACAGGCGTGAGTTACCTCGCCTGGCCTATAGTTCCTCTCTTAAAAACTTTCCAATAGTTTTTGGTTTCATTAGACTGAAAGCAAAAAGTTTTTAAAATAAATTGTAAGGCTCCACATGAACTTTGTTTCCAATTCTGAACCTCATTTTCTACCAGAGGCTTGTGATATCAGCTCTCTTGTACTCCCTCTGATATACTTACCTCACGTGGCCAGTGTCATCTAGTCAAAACATGAATCAGATGATGTTTCTCTCCTACTTCAAAGTCCTTAAAGCCTTCCACTTTCTGTAAAAATAAAATCTGAGCTTTTGTATAGCATATAGGTTTTATACTCCCTTATCCACTCTGACTTCAGCCCTGGTCATACCGGCTATATTTTTTCTCAAACTTGCTAAGCTGACTCCTCCCTCAGAGTTGGAGTTGGTGTAGCCCATTTCATTTGTATGAAATATACTTCCTCAGATAACTACAGGTCTACTGTTTTCTCCTTTGGATCTTAGCTGAGATCATTTATGTATGCTATCTCAGAAAATAGTTAATGACCACATATTATGTATGTGATTCTGATTATGAACATTCATAGGAAGTATTTCGACCTTTTAGTGAGACAGGAATTTATGTTAAGACTGATTTATAACTACAGAGCTAATACTTCTTTTAATTCTCATTTATTTTAGGTTTAGAGTAACTGATCTTCAGGAATACTGGATCAGAGTCCATAAGCATACTCCCTATAGTGAACGTTTTATTTCTGATAGCCTGGGGAAGAGTGTTTTATAATTAATAATTATTTTGTCTTTCCAATTATACCATATGTTGTAATTGAAAATATAGTACATAAGAGTATGCTATTCTGCAGAACACTGTTGATCTGGGCCCTCATCCTTACTTGGGTGAAGATTGCTCAATGGCCTTTGTTCCTCACATCACTCTTACATGGCTTCAAGAGCAATGAAAAAAGTACCTTACGATAGCACTGCTTTTGTTTATTCTTTTAATAAAAGTTATTATTAATAAAATTCCTCTTCAATAACCCTCGCATGTTGCCTCAGAAGATCTTCCTTAAGACAACTGGTGAGTATCAGCTTTTAGAGCAATCTGATAATGTCAGGAAGTCTTCATTTTACATGTAAAAAGATATATACATGCAGTGAGTTAAACATTATTAAGATAGACAGATAGAAAGATAGATAGATAGATACATACATACATACATACATAGACAGACAAACAGATAGATATAGAAATTTGGCAAGAGTTAAGGAAAATATACTTAGCACTATTTTTTATTTCTATAACACATTCGTGCTACAATGCTGAAGTTTTGTAGCTATTTACATGACCCCGATACTAGGAATAATGGCATATGGGAGAAGTAGCCCTGAAATAGATATTTGTTATTTTTCACAAAATGTTCACAACCATAAATAGTCAATCACCTTAAATATAATCTTTTGATTATATTATTTGTTAATAACATCAACAAAGACTGTATAATTAAGGCATTAAGTTTATATAATTGAGTAAAATTCACGACATGTCATTTCATTACTAATTTCACGAAGTTCACAGTCTGTTAACTCAGGCTTAGTATTTTTAAAGAGTAGTAGCGGTATTTCTCAGTATAATCAGTATTATCATCATTATCATCTTTTTAATTAAAGAGCCCATTCTTCCAATTGCCATGCATTTATGCGCTATAGAAAATGTAGCAGTATAACATTGTCTTATTAATTTAAAACTAGTAACTTTTTGTTTGGGATTCATTTGTACAGGAATAAGTTTGGAGTAATGTTTTCTAAAAAGGAATATGACTGAGATTTGGTTTTCAGATCAGTTCCTCAAGGTCAGAGTAAAGAAGTTTTGTCACTGAGAAGTACTCTGCTTTATTTCTTCGCAGGTTTCTTTCATAGGATGCTAAAATTACACATTGTTCCACATGCAGAATATGTGTACAAAAATGTTCACAGCCCCCAAACCTTAAAATGCAACGGAAATACATTGAAACGGTAGTAAACAGTTAAAAATGAATAAATATGTATTTATCTAGAAAGTCATTTACTATACATTTTTAGACAAAATAGTTTTTAAAATTACAAAATTACTTGTGAAATATGAGTCAATTTGTATTTTGAAAATAATATGTGTAAGTATATAAGTAAACAGCATGTTAATAATGATTACTCCTGAGTGATGTAATTGCAACTTTTAGATATAGGTATAGATATTTGAGTACATGATAATTTTATTCAGTGAATATATATGTGTGGATATAATTTTAAAAACTATTTAAAAAAAGAACACAACAAAGATGCAGAGAGTTAATTTATGTCATCTACATTTTACGCCGTGCTACTAACCAACAGACTGTGTTGGCTGTAATGCTGAAAGATTTTTAAAATTCGATAACTTCCTTCCATCAGTGACCAGAATCAAAAAGGGACTTTAGCCTAATATCCTGATCAAAAGGTGACACCACTAGAAGTGCAGTGCTCACTCCCCCTGCTTCTAGAATAGTCCTGCTGTATCAGCACAACAGCAACACAGAGGAATGAAAGCAGAAGAGACGGGCCTCGCCTGTCTGTGATATTCCACATAACCCTTACCCCTGTAAAATTGCTTTTATCATTGAACCTTAACTGCGTTGCAAACTGAAAACATAGTGAAATCATTACATATACAAAAGGAGTTCCCCTTTTTGTCCTGTTATTATAGGAGCTCCGATTTTTTGTCTTGTTCTTGTAAAAACAGATGATTGACCTGAAGCATAGAGAAAGAACATTTGCATGATTTTGCATCATTTAGTTTGCATGTGGTTGTTTTCATTGCTTCAACTTTAACATTTGTGTTTTCAGTGAAGAAATGTTTAATTCCTAAGAAAACTATTAATAGACTCTCCACATTAAATCATTTTATAATTGTGCTGGTAAAGGTTGAATTTGGAGCATATGGTTTATAAATGTGTCTTGAAATGACCCTTAGTGGAGTATGTATCAGCACTGAAATTCTTAGACTTTCTGGAACCAGCTTTAGTTCCTGGCAAGATGGACATAGCTCCTTAATTTTCTGAGAGATTAGATACATTCCTCGTAGTCCAGTTTATTTGGGTCTTTTGGAAAGAAAAAAAAAATCCTATTTCCAAAGTTCTGAATTAATCACCTAATTAATGATGAATTTCTCACAGGAGTTTTTTCTTAAGAATGATCATTTTTAAAATCCTAAAGCTTCTCAGAACTGGACATTTTTTTAAATGTGAAATATTTTAAAAGTATGGAAAAGAATATAACACACTCTTATGCACCAAACACTATCAATTAGCAGATGTTAATATTTTACAATATTGGCCTCAGTTTTTTTTTTTTTTTAATTTATTTAAAGACAAAATATTTGAGATACAGTTTAAATCTCATATCGGTTTTGACCTTACTAAATCCATTGTATATTATTTCCAAAATTGTTTTAAACTTTCATCACACATTCATATTCATAAACAGTATGAGCAAAGATGGAGCTTTTTCTTTCATTGTTTATATTCAAAAAATTGTTTTCTATGGTTTTAACTGTATCTAAATACAGTCAACATTACACAAACCCTTTGGACACATCATGATTTTTTTTTAGCTCAACAGCATGTTTTGGCAATGTATCTATGCTGTTACTTGTACCTCTACTCAATTTAGGTTCTTTAATATATTCCTTTGTATGTCTTAACTTTTCGTTTATCACAGTTGGTATAGCTATTGAATAGAAGATTCATTTTATTTCATTATTTCAGCCTTTCATTCATTCATCACCTCAGTCTTTTTTTTTGAATTATTTCTCTTCATCACATTACCCTAACTCACCCTATCTACTTATAATGGAAATCATACTAGACATATGCTAAATCTCACTTTATTCCCCATATCTCTTACCAACTCTTTTTATTGTTATCTCCTTGTGCTGTGTTCATGGTAATTGTATCCACAGCTCCATCTATTTAGCTCTTAAATTCATCTTTGTGTTTTTATTACATATTGAACTTAAGCAAAGAGAAAGAATATTTGTAGTGTTATCATAGTGAACTTGTATATATATGTATATGTATATTACACACATATCTATGTATGTACTACTATAATAATATGCTGGTATTATGTATAAGATATATACATATATACATACATACACATACACATAAATATATAATATACCAGTATATTAATATACATGTAAATATGCATATATCTATACATATATGCATCTAATAAGATGCATTAATGTGCTACATTTTTATAAAAATATGCTTTTTATATTGGTTTTCAGGGTTTTAAAAATTTTTGTGGATACATAGTAGATGTATATATTAGTACGTGTATAAAATTTTTGTGGGTACATAGTAGGTGTATATGTTTATACATGGGGTACATGAAATATTTTGATACAGGCATCCAATGCATTGTAATCACATCAGGGAAAATAAAGTATCCATCACCTCCAGCATTTATCCTTTCTTTGTGTTACAAGCTATCCAATTACACTATTTTTATTTTAAAATATACAGTAAATTATTGGTGACTGTAGTAACTGTGTTGTGCTATCAAGTACTAGATCTTATTCATTCTATCTGACTGTAATTTTGTACCCATTAATCATTCCTACCTCCCCCCATTCCCACTACCTTTTCCAGCCTCAGATAACCATCATTCTACTCTACTCTTTAGCTTCATGAGTTCAATTGTTTTAATGTTTAGCTTCCATGAAGAAGTGAGAACATGCAGAGTTTGTGTTTCTGTGACTGACTTATTTCATTGAACATAATGTCCTCCAGTTCCATCCATGTCTCAAATGACAGGATCTTACTCTTTGTTATGGCTGAATAGTACTCCATTGTGTATATGTACCACATTTTCTTTACCCTTTCATCTGTTGATGAACACTTAGGTTGATTCCAAATCTTGGCTATTGTGAATAATGCTGCAATACACATAGGAGTGCAGCTATCTCTTCAATATACTGATTCTTTTTTAGGTACATATCTAGCAGTTGGATTGCAGGATTATATAGTAACTCAATTTTTAGTTATCTGAGGAGCCTCCAGATTGTTCTCCACAGTGGCTGTATTAATTTACATTCCCACCAACAGGGTACAAGTGTTCCTTTTTCTCCACATCTTTGACAGCACTTGTTGTTGCCTGTTTTTTAGACAAAAGCCACTTTAACTGCAGTGAGATGATCTCTCACTACAGTTTTGATTTGCATTTCTCTGATGATCGATGATGCTGAACACCTTGTCATATGCCTGTTTGCTGTTTGTGCGTCTTCTTTTGAGAACTTTCTATTCAGATTTCTTGCCCATTTTTTTTTCTTTTTTTTTTTTTTATTATACTTTAAGTTCTAGGGTACATGTGGATAACGTTCAGGTTTGTTACATATGTATACCTGCGCCTTGTTGGCATGCTGCACCCATCAACTCGTTGGCACCCATCAACTCGTCATTTACATCAGGTATAACTCCCAACGCAATCCCTCCCCCCTCCCCCCTCCCCGTGATAGGCCCCGGCGTGTGATGTTCCCCTTCCCGAGTCCAAGTGATCTCATTGTTCAGTTCCCACCTACGAGTGAGAACATGCGGTGTTTGGTTTTCTGTTCTTGCGATAGTTTGCTAAGAATGATGGTTTCCAGCTGCATCCATGTCCCTACAAAGGACACAAACTCATCCTTTTTTATGGCTGCATAGTATTCCATGGTGTATATGTGCCACATTTTCTTAATCCAGTCTGTCACTGATGGACATTTGGGTTGATTCCAAGTCTTTGCTATTGTGAATAGTGCCGCAATAAACATATTTTTAATCACATTATACATCTGACACTTTTATGCTTTTTTAGCAAACATTTTATAGTTTCTGTTACCTTGAAGTATGGCTAGTACTTGTTTTATTCTTTGCTTCTTCAACATGCAATTATAATAATGATGATAGTAATCTACTTCTATGGAACACCTACTATATGCTAGGTATCATTCTAAGTGCTTTATATACATTTACACTTGCAATTATTAAAACAACTCAATATAGCCACTTTTATTATCCAACTTTGCAGATAAAGGAACTGAAATTTAGAAGACTGCATGGCTAACAAATACATGTGAAATATACCTTCAAAGCCCTTACTCTTAACCAGTAGGCCGTGGTTCTCCTAATTATGTATATATGCATATTTTATTAATTCAGTTCATTGGTCTTTAGTTGATTCTTAAAGATTGATCTATTAATCAGAGACATTCAGCCAAAATATATACAGATAAAGACTGTATATAAATATTATTTAAATATGTATTTATGTATCAACACAGTTGTATAGAGGAATTGTGTAAGATACATGAAATTATTGTGGTCCACCCATTAGAATTTAAGTTGACTAAAGCTAGAGGATAAACTATATACTCCAATCAACAAGTTCAATAATACGATATTTCTATTTAATTTGCTTTATCAAAATATACATAGACATAAAATTTTACGCTTGGAAATATAATTCGCTTTACTTTCTTGCTGAAAAATGTTTGTCCATTTGTAAATCTTTCTCAATTCTAAGATAAAATATTCGGAATAATCTAATAGAATCAGTTGTCAGCCATAGATAAGTAATTGTTTTTGATTTCAAAGTACTTTCTAATAATGCAGCTTTGGGCAGAATCTTAGTTTTAATTTAATTTACTTACATCATTCATGAAAATTAACCTGTAAAATTATGTCAGTTTCAAAGAGAAAATCATATAACCAAACAATTGTTTGTTAATAAAATACTATTTCTTTCCTAAATTAATGCAGTGAAAGTAGAAAAATAAATAAAACTTATCTTGACCCAAGGAGAAACTGGGAAAATATCCTTGGCTGTCTGAGATGCAAAAATTTATTTTTGAATAAAATCATGGTAAGTGTTCTAAAAACTTTTAGAAACAAAATTAGAATTTTAAAATATTCAGACCTAATTTGTTTTATGAAAAAAGGTATAAATATGACTTGTTTGCTTACATTTTTATTACTAAGGGAATATCCTTTAGGTGAGGCAGGTTCACAGTTTGAAACTTAAATGACTCCAAGGAGGCTTTCCGGTTTGTGGGCAGCGGTAGAAGGCATATGACTTGAAGAATCTCAGAGAAGGATCTGGGAAATGAATGCAAGGTCAGCCCTATGTATATAAGAGTTCAAAGAAAGCCCAGCCTCCTTAATTAGTACCTATCATTTAAGGAACCACCTATATCTGGATATGTGAAATAATTAATCCATTACAGTTAAAGCAATTTTCAGTTCGATATTATGTAACCAACAGTATAAAATGAGACTTGGCAAACGTTTTCTAAGGACTCTATCACAAATATTTCAGACTTTGTGGGTCATAAGATCTCTGTCACAACGACTACACCCTGCTGTTGTAAAGCAAAGTCAGCTATAAACAATGTATCAATGAATGAGCATGGCTTTCAATAAAACTTTTTATTTACAAAAAAGAAGGTGGTCAGTGGCTATGGCCTGGGGACTGTAGTTTGCTGCACCCTGAAATACAGCATGCTAAATTTTATCTATAATTTGAAAATATCACCAAATACCCTAGTTTCCCAACTAAGGAAGCTGAGATGGAGTTTAAATAACTTGTTCACAGTTACAAGCATATCTAAAAATTATGTAGACGTTATCTCTTAGAAGTGAAGCAGTATTACTTGGGTTTCCATGTGATGAAGGATTCATACCCAACATCCTTAGGAATGACAAAAAAGGGAAGGGATTTTCTCATTAAATGTCAACTTTGTCATTATTCTATTAAAATGACAAAATAGGTACATGAATATATTAAGACTGCATATTTCTCTTTCCCAAAGCTGAAATATCTTTATTGCACTTAATAGGAAAGAATATGACAACATTATTCCTTCTTTGGTGTCCAAAGGGGAGGGACAATTTTCACCGACACCATCAACTTTCATTCAAGAGAAGTCAGTAAGTCCAGCTCTGAATTGCTGTTTTGCCACAAGCATTTTATTGCTCTTTCCCCCATTATAAAAATGGCAAAGTGCTCTGAAAATGAAAGTATTTCCTCAGGGACAAATTCATAGAGATTTATTATCTTGCCTCAGAGGGATGGGTTTGAGTCATTTTTATAGCCAAAAGTTACTTTTATTTTCAGCATTGGAAGTATTTCTCTGCAGTCTTGAAATGTGTAAAAAGATCATTCTCCTGAGGACTTCTGCCACAGATACAGCCACCAAGAAACTATCACAGGATATTAGCCAAGTGCTTTGGTAGCATTTACTGACTCTCAGCAGGAAATATGAATATGCTCCCAGGCAGCATCTGAAACTCTTGTGAGACACCAAAAATACATAGTCCTGGGCCTTTCACTCCTTACACTTCTTGGACTACCGAGTCCTGGGTCTTATACACTGTATTTGTCAGGGTTCTCTAAAGGGACAGATCTAAGAGGATATATGTATATATGAAGGGGAGTTTATTAGGAAGAATTGACTCACACGATCACACGGTGAAGTCCCAAGATAGGCCATCTGCAAGCTGAGGAGCAAGGAAGTCAGTCTGACTACCAACACTTCAAAAGCAGGGAAGCTGACAGCGCAGCCGTCAGTCTGTGGCCAAAGGTCTAAGAGCACCTGGCAAATCACTGGCGTAAGTCCGAGAGTCCAAAAGCTAAAGAACTTGCAGTCTGATGTTCTAGGGCAGGAAGCATCCGGCACAGGAGAAAGATGAAGGCCTGAAGTCTCAGCAAGTCAGGTCATTCCACCTTCTTCTGCCTGCTTTATTCTAGCCATGCTGGCAGTTGATTAGATGTGCCCACCCATATTGAGGGTGGGTCTGCCTCTCCCGGTCCACTGACTCAAATGTTAATCTCCTTAGGCAGCACCCTCATAGACACACCTAGGAACAATACTTTGCATCCATCAGTCCAATCAAGTTGATGCTGAATATTAACCACCACACACACCTTACCTCAGTTACACTGAGCTACACTTTTCAGAGATGACTTTTGGATACCTGTATATTTTAAGCAATTCTTTCAATGACTCTCATGCACAGCCAGCATTGAGAACCACTATTAAAAAAGAACAAAGCAATTTACTTGATAACATGTAATTTTAAACAGTCAATATCTAAACAATGGTTATTTATCAGCTTATAAATAATGCTGTGTCTAGAAAATATGCAAAACTATACACCTTCATAACATTCATCAGACTATCAAAGGCAGCATCTGAAGCTGATGGCATAGGTCCTGTCAGGCTTTTGTGAGATCTGCCCTTGGGTCATTCCCTTAGGCTCTATCTAACACAGTGTTGATTTCGCTTTGTTCTGGGAAAACTAATGTCAGAATGGTCTTCGGTTTCCCATGCTGGGTCAGTTAGAGCTACTCTTAAAAAGGGGAAATCTGAGCAGTTCCAGAAAGTACTCCCACCACAGAAGTATATACCAGCCAACAATAAACAAAATGCCTTGCCAACTGCCTGTCATATCTGCATTATGATTAGAACAATTTTTGAATACTAAAGATAATTGATCTTCAGGGGTTTATCCTTAGCAGGAAAGTATACCTATAATACAACTCTTTTGAGCCAAAGAGATCCCATATAAAAGGTGCCTATCCCTAGGGTGAGACTCACATGGAATCTACCAAAGAATGCTTTATGAATTTATCAGGCACACACAAAGTAATAATTTATGTTTAGATTTATCATCTCTCTTTCTTCACGGGGAATATAAGGGTACTATATGAACTGGCAGACTTCCAGTGCTTAGCCAATTGTCTGTATCCATAACTGTGATGACAGCTGTGAAATATCATTCTAACAAATTTGGATACATTTCAAATTCATTCCATTCATGCTGCTGTCACAAAATACTGGAGACTGCATGATATATAAACAACAACATTTATTTACCACAGTTCTGGAGTCTGGGAAGTCCAAATCAAGGCCCAGGCAGATTTGGTGTCTGGTGAGGGCTGCTCTCTGCTTCTAAGATCATGCCTTGGTGCTCCATCTTCCTGAGGTGATGAACGCTGTATCCTTACACTGTAGAAGGGACAGAAAGGCAAAAAAAAAAAAAAAAAAAAGAAAGAAAAAAAAAAAACTAACTCACCTGCTTGAGCCCTTTAATAAGGGCTTTAATCTAATCCACAAGGGCTCCACCCAATCACCTTCTAAAAGTCTCACATATATATATCATAAAGTGTACTTAATCATTTCACAAAACCCCTCCTCCTCCAGCATCCCCGCCCTCAATAAGTTTCACTACAATCTATCTAATCACTGCAGTCACAATCTTGGGAGTGACCCACATCTGTTCCCTCTTCTCATCTTCAATAATCTAATCATATCTGAGCCATCTTCTACAGCCTCCTTTAACATTGTCTTGCTATAGTTCAAAGTATCATCTTTTCTGGTTGGTAGTGTCAGTATCCTCTTAAATGAGCTCCTTGTTTCCATCCTTGCTTGTCTCCTGTCTGTACTCAGCAACTGGAGTATGAATCAGTTGTTCTAATCACTGCTTACAAGCTTTCAGTGGACCCCCATTCTCAAAATATTTGCATATTTAAAAAAAACCGGTATTGCTTGGTTCTGGCCTTCCTCTAAAGTTGTATGGCTTGCCATTCTCCTGGAGCTACCTAGGCTGCCGTTATCTTCTTTTATGACCTCCTCCATTTACTCCCCTAGCTGTCCTTTTTGTCTGGCACACTCTTCCTTCCATGATTCTCTTGTAATGCTCTTTATTCTTTTAAAATTTTGAATTTCAATGCTACTTTCTTCAGGGAAGTGCTCCCTGTATTCCCAGAGAAGCTGAGATGCTTATTTTCCTCCTGGAGAATTTTTTACTTCCGTTTTTGTTATGCTACATGTGTAATAACTGGTACACATTACACATGTTATAATAGTAGGAACTTGTGAGTGTAGGGATCTTGTTTGTCGTGTTCTTTGCATTGTCTCTAAGACCTACTTTTATCCTTAGCCCTAATTCATATTTTTGACTGGACATATGAGAGAGTACATGATGCTCACATATGTACTGCTTCATGTTCACCAGAAAATTATTTGTGTTTTTTGGTTCATAATTGTTAGGAAGAAAGAATGAAGCGTGTATTCTGCATATCTGTGGATTTATGATCATATTGACCCATATTGGACATCATTGTCAGTAACAGTTTTCAGTTAACACCTTACAATGTATTATTCATATATTTGGAGAATAAGGTGAAGGGGAAACTGAGAAGAATTTAAAGGGAATATGGGGGAAGATAATAGACAACTTGTTCTTTGTCATTGAATTTGTCACTGAATGCCAGTTAGTTTACTCATATTTCCCAGTGCATGTTTCAGAATATATAGTAGTTCTCACTTATTTGGGAGGAACACATTCCAAAACCCCTAGCTGATGCTTGAAACTGCAGATATTACTGAACCCTGTATATCTTATATTTTTCCTATACATATAAACCTATCATAAAGTTTAATTTATAAGTTAGGCAGAGTAAAAGTTTAACAATCACTAATAATAAAATTGAAAATTAAGGAAAATAATGGTTACTTGAACACAGATGCTGTGATATTGTGGATTTGATAACTGAGATGGCTCCTAAGTGACTAATAGGCAACTAGTGTAGATAGCCTGGATACACTGGACAAAGGAATAATTTTGAGCAGGATGAACAGGATGGCACAAGATTTTATCATGCTACTCAGACTTGTGTGCAACTTATAACCTAGAATATTTTTATTTCTAGAAATCTATGTAATATTTTTGGACCACAGTTAACCTCAGGTAACTGAAACCATGAAAAGTGAAACCACAAATAAGGAGGGACAGGTGTACACACTCTGTGTGTGTGTGTGTACATGTGTGCATGTGTGAACACTTCATCAGACACAAAACTATGGTCAAATCAATTACTAGCTGTCTAACTGTGATCAAATGACATACATTTTCTAAACCTGTTCAACACTACCATACCGTAAAAAAAAAAAAAAAAAAAGAGAAATAAGCAAGAAGAAAAAGGCAACAGGTACCAAGTAAGTTCAAAACCCAACAGAGAAAGCAATATTAAATCTCAATGCTTGAGAATAATCTTCATCCCCATGTCTAACCTTCCAGACAGACTGAGGCATGGGTTGGAAACCTAAGGCTCCTAGTGGACCTGCTCTCATGGATTTGTTGGATACAGCCACTCCACATATATCAGGAATTGGAGTCAGGTGCCCGCAGCTCACCCAGGCTGGCATGGTACATTGGGAGCCTTACAGGTCGGGGTTCTTAAGGACAACCTTGACACCATGGTTCCACTAAGCATTGCCATAGTTGAGGCTCTCTTCAGTGGCCCCAACCAGGGCTCTGCTAGACATTGTCCTAGAGGGGACACTATGAGGTTGACCCACTTTTGTGATAAATCTCTGCCTGGGCCTTGAGACTCACTGAGCAACTTTCAAAATCCTGGTGGAGAAGTCATGCCTCCACAACTCATGTACTCTGCACACATGCAGAGTTGGCACCTTGTGGATGCCAACAAGACTTACTGCTTGTACCCTCTGAAATTGAGGCCTGCGTAACACTTGGGCATTCTTGAGCCACAGCTGGCGTGGTCAAGGAGAGCTACATTGAAATGTGGGGAACTGAGACTTGAGGTAGCCATGGGAAGTGATCCCCAGGTTCCCATGGGTACCCTGGAACCCTCCAATTTCCAATAAAATAGTGCTCATTTCTGTCTAAGACCTCACCAGAATGGCTTTTACTCTTCATGTTTCTACCAACTTTCTGTTAATGACTACATCTATAATCTCTAGGACCAATGCTTTCTCTGCAGCTCTCTTTTAAGCCCTCACCAGAGTTTTATTTAATGCTTCATACATGGCAACATACTGTGGCTTTTTCTGAAGGTGTTTTTTTTAGCATTCACTTCAAAACTGTTCCAGCCTCTACGCATTACCCAGTTGTAAAGATGCTTGTACATTTTCAGGTATCTGTTACAGCAGTACACTCACTTCTCAGTACCAATTTCTGTTGTCGTCTGTGCTGCTTTCACAAAATATCAAAGGATGGGCAATTTATAAATAATAGAAATGTATGTCTCACATTTCTGAAGGCTGGGAAGTTCAACATCAGGGTGCTATTATGTTTCATGTCTGGTGAAGGCTGCTGTCTCTGCTTCCAAGATGGGGGAAGCCCTCAGGATGTAACTACTTCCTCCAAAGGCCATCCCTCTTAACATTGTTGCATTGGGAATTGGGTTTCAATAGGAATTTTAGAGTGAAAAATATCATTTAACCATAGCATAGGCAATATGACTGGAAGTTTCAGAATATTTCACATGAATCAAAGAATAGTGAATATTTTTAACTCTACTAAATTTTTATGGTTTCCACCTACATTGATCCATGATGCCCATTGATTTTTTCTCAGTCCCTTTACCTACTTTATGGAGAATAGATACAAAACAAATGCCTTCAACAGATATAGAACACATTTTACCAAATAAAACTTTTTTTTTAAAGCTGATAAAAAATGCATTGTGTGTTATGTTTGTATTAACTGAATTATCTTCATATCCAAACTGTTTGGTCTTACCAAATTAATTTTGAATTTCTGCTTTATCAATTTCTAGACTATTCAGAAGCATAAATTCAAATGTCAAATCTAAAGCAAAATTAGTGCGGTTATACCAAAACACACTCATTTAGATCTAAAATGTGATTCTTACTCTTACGAACACTTTCAGAGCAATATTTTAGAGAGAACTTATAAAGAAGCCTTTTTCCTCTACATTCACTTCTAAAACTTTGAGTAAAAGACCCACAGCTTTTTTTTAATTTTTATTTTTTTTTAGCTGTTTTGGAAAAGGATGGGCTGTGGATTTTTGTACAACGAAATTTAATTTCATTCAAACATAGGGATTTTAAATATATCTTTATACTGTAATTTCTTGTCACCAGAGGACAGTGCCTGTCAACGCTTCTCTGGCTGTCAGAACCTTGCTATGGAAACATTATGTGGCGTTTCTTCACTTGATCTAAATAAAAAGATGGGTTGGATGCTTTTTTGGGCTCCAAGTGTTAATTGCATCCTAATAAAATTATCTAGTTAAACTGTCTGCTTTGTGGTACATTGCCACAGAGAAAGGATTTCCAAAGGAAGCCTGTTCAGTCGATTGTGCTTTTAGATGATTAATTGAAATGAGAAAAATAACCCCCAAATGAGGATTCTGTAATGCTGACTTTTTAGCTCTGTTTAATAAAAAAGTTTCTAAGATTACTTGCAGCTGATATGAAATTCTCCTTCAGCTGAGTGTATGTCATTGCTTCTCAGTTCATCAGCTTTGACTTTGCATTTGACCAATCCCTTTGAATGTTCGAGGAGTGAAACCATGAGGATAAAAGTTATTAAGATACCTTGAGAAAACAATTAATTCACTTACACTACCTGAGAATGTATGTATAAAAAATCTGTGACTTTTGTTAGCTTCAGATTGGTGATGATTTATTGTGTTTGTTAGTGTGCTTGCTGTGTTTTATTTTGGTTGTAAGAGCCCCATTTATATCTATCTTCCAGAGATCATTTAGCTTTTATTGACTTTTGGAAGCAGGTAATCAAAGTGTTAGTTTTTTTTGTATCGATATTCATATATTATCAGTGCCTTATTCCCTAAATTCTTAATATTCTGATATTGATTTCATATTCCTTTTCATCTGACATTAGTTACAAAATAAAATTACACTTTTCTCATTCTTAATTAAACATTTTAAAATAATTCATTATATCAGAAATTGATCCCAGCCAAGAGCCAAGTCTTTCTTCAATCTATGGTATGCCTTTCTCCTGTTTTACTCTGATATTCTGTAGAAGCAAGTGTTTCGCTTATAACATATATTCTTTAAGATCATAACCTGTTATTAGTAAAAATTCAACAACACGTTTTAGTCCACCCTAAACATACTTATCTATATCTTCAAAAATATAAGCTTCGATTCACACCATATATATTTATATGCTTTTACAAGTCCTATTGCAGCCTGGGAATAAAAGCGTTTCCCTCAACAGGGCTATTTAAATGATAAGAAAAAAAAAAAAAAAAAACTTGCAAGAAAATTACTTGTTGATTTTCCACCAATTTTTTTCTTTTGAAACAAACTTTGCTATTTAATTTTAATGACATTTTCTCCATAATCTTATACATAGATTCATTTTAATAAATTTCAGTGCCCCTTAAATTATTGTAATTTTTATTTATTTATATAGTTCACATTAAGCAAGTCCTGCATGATGATTCTCACTCATGTCCCTCTAAAAGGATTGTGGGAATAAAACATAGTCTTAAAGCTATTTGATTTATATAAAGTAACTTTTTCAGCTATAAATGTCCGAGTGAGATGCTTATTGGAGACACGAGGCTTTCCATTCAATATATGAACACTGAAAAAGTATTTGTTTTCAGACTGTTTCTGTATCTGCACAGTGCAGATGACGCTACTTCCTTCTCTGCCTGTGATCCATGGACAGGTTCACATTTGACCCTACACACAAATCAATCTTGAGAAATCATTTGACAATCCACTAGGCTGTAGTCTCACTAAGAGGGAAGATTAAATCATATTTTTTTCTATTATTAGACTGGCCTATAATAGATGCTTGATTAATATGGTAGAAAATATAGTCAGTATACAATTATCTAAAACAGCCTAATATGTAGTTTAGGAAATAGTCAAACAAAAGCAATTAAATTGGGCTCAGGCTTTTCTGTGTCCGGCTTTAATTGCCTAACTTTTAGAAAGTAAGGTCATATGTTAAGATGTCTGTCTAAAGAGTTACTTACATTGCAGCTATTATCTAGTTGGGGTCCAAGTAAACAAAGAAATGCCACTCCAGTTTGCCACTCCAGTTTCTAATTTGAAGATGAGGAGCTGGGATACACAATATATAGGAGATATTAAAACTATACAGTCAATGAGGTGGGATGAGATAGCTTGTGTTTTAATACCAAAAACCATTGACTTTCTATTAGTAATTATATCACTCTTGGTTTCAGTAATTGTATCCTAGTTATACAAGATGTTAACATTAGGACAATTTAGGTGAAGTGTGTATGGGGTACTCTCTGTTTCTGCAACTTTTCCATGAGTCTAAAATTATTTCAAAATAAAAAGTTGAAAAATAATCAAAAAATGGTTATAGCACACATTTACATAACATTTAGCAGGACTTAAGTTTACTTTTTTAAGTACTACACCTGTATTAACTAATTTTACCATGCAGAGATAATGTTTCAGATTCAAAGTGTCAGATTACAAAGTCTAAGGTAAGTCATTTAATATTTTGCCATTATTAAAATGTGTCCTTTAAAATACTCTGATGCATGAAGATATTTGTAGCCAATTGTTACCAAAGAAAATATTATTAAAATATGTCTGAAGTTTTATACACACACACACACACAAAATATGTATAATTACTGAGTCACAATAATTTGAAAAAAAAAAGAGTGGCAACTTTATAAAGTACAATGAGATAATGATGCAATTGGCAGTTGTAAAAGGAAAGGGCTAGGCAACAAAACCATCAGATTATACATGACACTAAAATCCGATTTATGCAAAAGGAACTTTAAGACTCCCTGATTACGAAAAGAAACATATTAAATTTGAGAAATGCTTCAATCTTTTAGCATCATCCTTTTAATTTTGACCTCTTCTCCATTCCACCCCAATCATTTCACCTTCTCAAATTCATAGTATGAAAAGAGAAAAAAACTAATCAAACTTTAAAGTGCCATATATGGCTATGTCCTAGACTGATCAAACAATTAACAGATTGATCTATTATGTGAACTTCATGCAGGTATAATTTCCCATAGACAACAGGACACTCTGAAGCATGACTCTATTTGGAGCTGTTTCTTTTTATTTTTTTTTACCCCTTTTTAGGTTCAGGAATACAAATGCATGATTGTTATATAGGTAAACTTGTGTCACAGGGCTTTTTTGTACAGATTATTTCATCACCCAGGTATTACCAGGTATTCTGTTTAGTACCCAATAGTTATTTTTTCTGCTTCTCTCCCTCTTCCTACCCTCCACCCTCAAGTAGGTCCCATTGTCTGTGTCCTTCTTTGTGTCCATGGGTTCTCATCATTTAGCTCCCACTTACATATAAGCAAGAATATAAATTATTCTACCATAAAGACACATGCACATGAATGTTCACTGCAGCACTATTCACAATAGCAGACATGGAATCAACCTAAATGGCCACCAATGACAGATTGGATAAAGAAAATAAGATACGTATACACCATGGAATACTATGGAGTTATTTCTTAATGTTGCTTTCGTTTTAAGAAGACTGAATTATTGAAAGCAATGTTGACATGATTCTGAAGCTCAACTTTAACAGCTGAAAATAATCAACATTTATTTGCCTAAAGAACTGTAAGGAAGTACTCCATCCAGATGACAAAACCATTTAAAATTGGAAATTAATTCTCCTAGCCACTCATTAACATACTGTGCATGCAAGTATGCATGTCTTTTGTTTGTTTGTTAGTTTTTATAGAGACAGAATATCATTCTGTCACTCAGATTGGAGTGAAATAGCATCATTACAGCTCACTGCAGCCTCAAACTCCTGGGCTCGAGTGATCCTTCCACCTAAGCCCGGTAGCTGGGACAATACGTACACACCAACACACCCAGGTAAGTTTGTTAACATTTACTTGTTGTAGAGATGCGTTCTCACTATATTGCCTGGGCTGGTCTCAAACTCCTGGCTTCAAGAGATCTTCCCATTTGGCCTCTCACTGAAAGCCAGTGCACCCCAGCTCCCAGAGCATCTTTGAATCACATTTTACCAAGGTAGGTATATAAGAAATGGTCATTTATTTTTAGTAGCTCAACTTAAGATCTGACCACTGAATCCTTAAGATTATAATCTTAATTCTATTTTGTTACCTCTTCTGCTCACCCTTTCTTTTTTCTTTAGTCATACCAGAGATTTAGAGTCCTAAACCGTACTAAGACACAGGGGAGCTTATTGTAGACAAGAAGTGAAGTGGGGACTCTCTGGATACTGAGATTACACAGCTGCACACATGTTACTACAAGATATCCACTGTCCCTGCCATCAGACCCTTAGTAGCTTTAGTGTCATGCATGCAAACAGACCAATGATACAATTTTTCTAGAGTAATGACCATTCAGCTATTCCTTTTGCACTGTTCCTAAGGAACGATTCACATTGCCCAGAGTCACAGACCTCTCTACTGTGCATAGCCACAATAAATCTCTTTTCAGCTTTAGAGGGAGAATGCTTTTTTCCTTGTGCATTTTTTTTTCATACTAAACTTATTTTCTTTCACACTCCCTATATCACTTCTATCTTCTCAATCAGGTATAGAAATTCTATCTAGAGCTCAAGTTTTGGAGGTAAGGTGGATTGAGTGTACCGATAAGGAGAGCGTTAAGAATCCCAAACTTTTGAATAGTGCCCTTGGTCTTGCTTCATGTCTTCCCGAGGCCCTGCCATATATCTTGCCTGAGAAAGGAAAATGTCAAACCATACAGATAAGAAAAGCATGAAATAACATACTCTAAAATATTACCCAGCCACAAATGATATTTTTTAAACAATTTGAACGCTATCATCCACTTGTGGGTATTCACCAAATGCAAAATTTTATTTAGAATAAACTGTGGATAAAGAAGACAGCAAGTTAGCACCACTACCATAAAAGTTAATCATACACACCAGGGCTGGAATTTTCCTTATCATTAAACCATATCCCATATGCAGATACCTGAGGAAACTCAAACAGTAATATTAATAATCTTTTGTTGCTCCAGGTACAACTAAATCAGCACAAACATCATAATGTTCTGCTATGAGCTACTTCACAAGCTTTTCAGGCAGCCTTTGCTTTCTCTTCCTCCCTTCGATCTGCATTTTTAAATCAATCAATATGCATTGGCCAGTCCTCTTCTCCCTCACTCAACTAATATCATGAGAATAATTGAAACAACTGTTTTTCTGCTGAAATCACCTATGCCTTTTGTTTCCCTTTACACTATGCAACATTAGGATCCCTTTGGAACAAAAATCTCAAGCTTTGCAAGTTTGTAGACTTGAAATGTTTAGAGTAGACTGTAAAGAGTGCAAATACAATTGCTAATGTTTGTAAAAATATCAGCACTATCTGTTTAACAAAATAGGCCATTTCCATCCCTTCCGTGTATAATCCATTAAGTTATGATTCCAGAGTTAGAATTTTGAGAAGCTTGATGGTTAGGTTCATGTCCCCATAACAGCTATTTCCCAAGGCTCTGGAAAGAAAGCGGTATAATTAGATTACTATCACAAAGTATCTTGTTTTAAATTTAGAACTTTTGAGACTGGTGACTTTTGAAATAAGAATAATAGTCAATATCCTGAAGGAACTGGTAGGCTGGTAGATTGTTTATAGCTATGAGAATGAGAAAGAGAGAGAGAGAGAGAGAGAGAGAGAGAGACTACCTTCCCTCTAATATCCTTTTTATTTTCTTAAGAAATGAAGTCATATTCAGAGGCAAATATTTCTAACACCAATCTGCAGGATATACTTCACATAAAAGTTATTATATACTAGAATAAAGATGAAACAGTTTTGAAATATGAACTATAATTTGATGTATGGCTTAATACCATGTATTTTTAAAATTGATGAAGTGAAGGAATAATTTTTACTTCTAAGCCACCAGAGAATACAAGACATCATTTTCTTCTGTGTTGTATAACTATGAAATAAAAGCAGTTATCCTTTGGAGCTCCTCTTACAAAGAAGTAACTGAGTCAACTGGAAAAATGCTGCTACTGTCAGAGTGTTAGCTAGCGAAATGACAGAATATGAGAAAATGCCAGGACAAAAATGGATGATTTCAAACAAAGTATAAAATACGTATTGTAAAATAAGGCAATAATTGTTTGAGTCTCTTACTAGAAAGTAAAGTAAGTATTAGAAAAATATTCCAAGGGATAAAGACAGAATGTGTGTTTTAGAGAACACTAGGTAAAGAATGGCAAGTTACAAGAGGCGATCTGTGTGTGACAAATACTTACTCTAACTTTAAACAAGATAGTAGATGCTCTGGAATAGAAGAAGCATATGCCATTATCTAATTGAGTATTATGTTATAATAATAACTGTGTTAAGACCAGGGAAGGAGAAATCATAACAAATCAATAATTAATAAAATATTGGTGATTTTCTACCAAAACAAGGGAAATTCAGATAAACATTCAGTGTAACAGAACATTTTAATTACTTTCAAATTTAATCACATAGTTACTTCATGTATTGTTTTTGCCAAGAACATTTGTTATGAATAAATTATCCAGAGACTTTAATGTGTTCATTACTGGTTAGTAGATTAAGTGTAAATACGTATCCATTTCTAGGAATCATGCAGGAATTTTTTCAACATTGTTTTAAAATACAAAAAGAAATAGGTAAGATGGCAGAAATATGCAGTCATCTCATTGTGAGAATAACTTCACAACCCAATAAATTAATCTAATGAAAAAGAAAAAATAAAAATAAAGTGAACATAGTTTTGCAATAACATATTAGACTATACACTTAGCTAAAAATATAGAAGTCTGGTAAAGTGTCACTCCCGGTTTAAGTGAAAACAAGTCATATAGCACAGAAACATTTTATTTTGTTAAAATCTATTAGGAAATTGAGGCCAAAAAAACCTGAATGAACTAAAATCCAAAAAAGTTATAATCTTCTGCCAGAGGAGAAAAGATCTTAATCACCTTCATGGTGGAGCAGTGGAAGGGGGGGGAAAAACACCACAGATGAGGGTTAGAGGAAACTTGGAGTAGTAGAGGAAGGATTGCACAGACAGCCCTTTGAGGCATCAGTGCATTGCAGAGAATTGTAGACAGAAAAACAGAACGAGGAAAAATACATCTAAGACATTTGAGCCCCTTCCTGAAGAGCCTATCCCCTGCTGCAGCGTTCCCCACTCCAAATCTGGGGAATGGGCAGCCGGAGTGAAGACATCTGAGAGACAGACCTCCATGGCAGGAGAGAGCTCCTCACCAGCTTCAAAAGCTGACAGCCAGAATCTAAGGCAGAGTGAATATTCTCACAGTTTGGAAAGCTTGTGGCTGGGCTATGAAGCATAAAGAGATCTCTGGAGTGTTACCAGACTCAAATCCCAAGTCCTGCTGAAAGGAGACTCATATCCAGTGCTAAAATTATTTGAACACAGCAGTAAATGTTTCTAGCTAAAGAAATGACAAAGCCCAGGCCCGGCTTAAGTACAGATTAAGACTGCTGCCTAACAGAAAGCTGCACCCTTTTCTAGGTGTAAATAATAATTTATTTCAGTCTCTGTAGTTCTTTTCCACATAATATTCATAATATAATAAAATATTGTAGGACACATAAAGAAGAAAATTAATGTTACTAAATAAAGAAAACTGTCAAAATAACCAAATATAAAGATGGACCAGATGTACAAATAGCCTGAAAGAAGTTTATAAAATAACTATGATGATATATCAGGGTTAGGGGGAAGATGATACCTGTGAATAAATGAAAATTTTCAGCAACAAGTAGAAACTTATGGAAAAGACCCAAATATGAATGCTATGAATAAAAGTTACAATATGAGAATTTGAGATTTAATTTGATAGATTAGAAAACTTGATGTAGAAGAAGAAATTATCAGTTAACTGAGGAAATTTCAATAGAAATTATTCAAACTAAAACAAAGAAAGCAAAAGTGTAATAAAAACAAAAAGACTTGTAGGACAGTATCAATCAAATGTTTATATAATTTTAGTCATAAAAGGAATGAAGAAAGAGAATAAAACAGAGGAAATAGCTGACGATACAATAGTAAATAATTTTTTTTTTTTTTTTTTTTTTTTTTTTTTTTGAGACGGAGTCTCGCTCTGTCGCCCAGGCTGGAGTGCAGTGCCCGGATCTCAGCTCACAGCAAGCTCCGCCTCCCGGGTTTACGCCATTCTCCCGCCTCAGCCTCCCGAGTAGCTGGAATTTTTTAATTCATAAAAAATATCAATCCACTCATCTAAAAAGTCTGTGAACCCCCAAGCAGAATGAATACAAAGAAAGCCTCACTTTCACATAGCGTAGGCAAACTACTGAAAACCAAGCATAAAGAAGCACCCTAAAAGCAGTTGGGGAAGTGGGTAAATTCATTACATGTGGGTATATAACACTAAGAAAAATAGCTGACCTTGCTTCATAAACAGTGAAGATTAGAAAAAAATATGGGACATCTTTATTTTTTTGAGACGGAGTCTTGCTCTGTCGCCCAGGCTGGAGTGCAGTGGTGCATCTCAGCTCACTGCAAGCTCCACCTCCCGGGTTCACGCCATTCTCCTGCCTCAGCCACCCAAATAGCTGGGACTCTAGGCGCCCGCCACCACGCCCGGCTAATTTTTTTTTTGTATTTTTTAGTAGAGACTGGGTTTCACCATGTTAGCCAGGATGGTCTCGATCCCCTGACCTCATGATCCGCCCGCCTCGGCCTCCCAAAGTGCTGGGACTACAGGCGCGAGCCACCACACCTGGCCGGGACATCTTTAAAGTGCTAAATTTAAAAAAAAATTTACAATTCTATACTGCAAAAATTTTCTTCAAAAAAAACAAAAGGTTAAAGACATTTATATGTGGACAAAACTATTGAGAATTCATTTTCAGTAGACTTGTCCTAAAAGCAATACTTAAAGAAGTTATTTAGGCTGAAGCAAAATGATTTCAGATACAAAGGCTGATCTGTGTGACAAAATGGCAAGATCAGAGTAAACAGTTTGATAAAAATAAATAACTTTTAAATCTGATTTTATTAAATATTTGTTTATTAGTTTTGTATTGCTGCTATCACAAATTATCACAGTGCAGTGGCTTAAAACAACATGAACTTGTTATCTCACATCTGTGTAAATAAGTCGAACCCTGACCTTACTGGGTTAAAATCAAGGTGTTGGCAGAGCTGTATTTGTTTCTGAAGGCTCTAGGGGAGAATCCATTTTCTTGCCTTTTCCAGCATCTAGAGTCTGCCTTCCTGCTTTCTTTAGCACATGGTTCTCATTCACCATTTTCAGAGACAGCAACAGTGGGTTAGGTCTTCTTTGGAACACATCACTCATCTCCTCTGCCTCTTTCTTCCACTTTGAAGGACCCTGGTGGTCACACTGGGCCAACCCAGATAATCCAGGACCAACTCCCTATCTTAGGTCAGAGGGTTACTTCCCTGGTCTGTTTGTGCTGCTATAAGAAAATACCACAGACTGAATAATTTATAAAGAATAAAAATTTATTTTTCACAATTCTGGAGGCTGAAAAGTCCAAGATCAAGGTGCTGGTATGTTTACTGACTGTCGAGGGTGACTCTTGGCCTCTGGAGGAGACGAACGGTGGGTCCTCACGTGCTATAAGAGATGGAAGCGTAAAAGATATAGACACAAGTTGCCTCCACCTTTCATAAAACCCTAATTCTACATAAGATGGCTTTGCTCTCATTATTTAATTACCTCCTAATGGCCTCATCTCTTAATACTGTTGTGTTGAGGGTTAAGTTTCAACATGAAATTTGGAGGAAACACAAACATTCAAGACCTGGTGACCATTTTTTTTTTCTCAGATATAAAATACATTTATTTCATCTTAATCCAAAAAGTCTTAACTTATTCCAACAACTACTCAAAATTTCAGTCCAGTATCTCACTTAAATATCATCTAAATCAGATGTGGGCAGAACTGAAAGGTGTGTTTCATCCTGAGGCAAATTCTCCTCTAGCTGTAAGCCTGTAAAATCTAACAAGGCGTGTGCTTCCAAAATATGACGATGGGATTGGCATAGGCTAGACATTCCCATTCCAAAAGGGAGCAAGCAACAAGAAAGAAAAAAGCGCTGACAGTTTTCAAGTATGTCTAAAACTCAACAAGGCAAGCAACATTAAATCTTGAGACATGAGAATAATATTCTTTGACTCCATGCCCTGACTTCTGAACATACTGGGGTGGAGGTTGGTCCCACAATTCCCATGACTTTGCTGAGCCCAGCCCATGCAGAAAATCTCACTTGTTGGAGTCAGATGCTTGTTACTCTCCTCAACTGGCATTACAGGCTGGTGGTTCTACAGATCTGGACTCTTGGGAGCAGCCCTGTGCCCACAGCTCTACCAAGCATTGCCCTAGTGGGAGATCTCTGTGGTAGCCCCTCTTCTGCAGTGGCTCTGTGGCCCTGTGTCCCTCTGATGTGTCCTTTGAAATGTAGATTGAGGTAGCTATGTCTGTATGACTCATGCATTCTGATAATCTGGAGTTAGCTCCATGTGGCTACTGCTAAGTTGTAGCCCTTGTGCCCTATGGTGTGGTGGCCCAAGCTGCACCTGGGTCACCTTGAGCCAGCTGCAAAGCCAAGGGATGCTGTGCTGGTATATGATGAGCACAAACTTGAGGTTGTCCTGGACAGCAAACCCTGAGGTCCCATGGGAACACTGGGCCCCTCCCTTGAAACCATTCTGTCCTCTCCTTCCTGGCATTCTGGGCTTATAACGGAAGTAGCAGTCTCCAAGTTCTCCAAAATGCCTTCAGAGTCAGTCTTTCATTTTCCTGATAAACAGCATTTGCCTTCTTCTTATTCATAATAATCTTGTCAAATGTTCACTTGGCCAAACCCTTAGTGTCTTCTCCCAAACATACCTTTTCATTGTAATCTGGCTAGGGTGAGAATTTTCTAAATATTTGAGTTATGTTTCTCTTTTAATTGTAAATTCCATCTTTAAAACATGTCTGTCTTCTTGCATTTTACTATAGGAAGTTAAAATAAGCTATGCAACACCCTGAACACTTTGCTTAGAGATTTCTTCTACTACCAAATATCATAATTCACTGCTTATAAGTTCCGCCTTTCACAAGATACTAGGCTATGGAGATAATGCAGCCAAGTTCTTTGCCCCTTTGTAACAAGGATGGCCTTTGCTCCAGTTTCCTATAAGATATTCTCTATTTCCTTCTAAGACCTCATCAGAATGGCCTTTACTGTCCACATTGCTACCAATATTTTGATCATGACCATTTAGATAATCACTAAGAAGACTGAGGATCTGTCTACAGCTCTTCTTTTCTCAGCCCTTCATAAAATAGTGCTTTATGGCCTGGCCTCTACTCATTACTCACTTTCAAAGCTGCTTCCACATTTTTAGGTATGTGTTTATAGGAATATCCACCTTCTTGATACCAATTTCCTGGTCCATTTTTGCTGCTATAGCAAAATACCATAGACAAGATAATTTATAGGTTGGTGCAAAGGTAATTAAGGTTTTGTTCATTAAAAGTAATGGCCAAAACCGCAATTACTTTTGCACCAACTAACATAAATCACAAAAAATTATTTCTCACTTTTCTCGAAGTCCAAGTTTAAGACACTAGCAGGTTTTGTGTCTGGTAAGGGCTGCTGTCTGCTTCCAAGATAGCAACATGTTTCTGCATCATTTGGAGTGGAGTCTGCCTTCATAACTTAATCATCTCCTAAAAGTTCTACTTTGTAATATTGTTGTTTTGGGCATGAAATTTTAACATGAATTTTGGAGAGGACACAAACATTACCTTAAATCTCCTTTGCTAAGTAACATAATATACTCATGAGTCCTGGGCATTAACACATAGACATCTCTTTAAGGCTATTATTTTGCATACCATAATATGTATATTTTATATGTAGTGTATGCTTAAAACATAAAATGTTTATTAGATATTATTTTATTTGAACTCTTTTAAAAATTGACTGCTCAAAAGTAAAATAAAAATATAAGAATAATATGTTTACTGAATGTATAGAAGCATAATATATGACAACAATGAAGAAATAAATATGTTTTTTAACATTCTCTCATTGTAAAGTAGCTGATAATTTTTGAAGCTAGACTGTTATTAGTTGAAATGCATTTTGTGATCTCTAGAGAAACTATCAGAAAAAGATACAAATAAAAAGGTGATAGACACGCAAAAACAAATCCTCAAGTCATCCTTCAAAAAAGATCAGAAAAGGATGAACAAAGAAATAAATAATTAAATGGATAAATAGAAAATGATCTAGGATGTCAATAGTTACATTAAATACAGATGTTTAAACCACTACTTGAAAGAGAGACAGCTAAAAAAAGGAAATCTACTAAATGTTGTTTACAAGAAATACACGTTAAATATGAGCGAGACATGTTAAAAAGAAAATGATTAGTATATAGATAATAATATCAAATATTAATATTTTGTATAGCTATTTTAATGTACAATGAAATAAAAATGAAGAAAAAGAAGCACATTTGTTTACATGTTCTAAGCTGTACACAATCATTCTTCTAACTACTTAATGACTAAATTAATTTTACAATTAAGTAAATAAAACATCTTTATTCCTACTCTAGTGTTTTGTTTTGTGTTTTTGAGGCAGGGTCTTGTGCCATCGCCCAGGCTGGAGTGCAGAGACACCACAGTTTATCATAACCTCAAGCATCTTGACTCAAGTGATCCTCCAACCTCAGGCTCCCAAGTAGCGAGGACTCCATGCATGGGTCACCATGCTCAGCAAATTGTTTTTCATTATATTTTACGGACAGGGTCTTGCTATGTCCCAGGCCAGTCTAGAACTCCTGGCCTCAAACCAACCTTGGAAGGATTGTCCCAAAGTTCTGGGATTACAGGCATTAGCCACCACTCCCAGCCACCACTTGGATATATTAAAATCTCAAACATTTAATAGAGAACCAAAAGCCTCTCTTTATATATTTTAAGCCCTAAATCGCAAATTAATAATCAATTGACTATTTAAAATGTAAGAATATAGAAACCATTGTGCCCTTCAAATAGAATAAATATTTTCAGTATTAATTTAACTATAGCTTCTCTTTTTATAAGTGACTCCTTCAATTGTATTGACAAATCTTGAAGTTAGATCCCATTATCAACATGTAAACAGTAAATTCTTCCAGCACCAGTATTTTAGGACTTTAAGATTTATGAATCCCATTTCTACAAAGTAAATTTTAAAATTAGCAGGCATGGAGGTGTGCACTTGTGCTTCCAGCTACTGTGAAGGCTGAGGTGAAAGGATTGCTTGAGCTTGAGAGATAGAGGCTGCAGTAAGCCACAATCACACTACTACACCCCAGCCTGGATGATAGAGTGAGACACTGTTTCATTTAAAAAAAAAAAAAAAAAAAAAGAGTTATGATCAGCGATCACCAAAAAATATGATGTCAGTAACAAATTTTTCTTATAATTTAAATATGTACAAGAGGCATATATATAAAATAATTCTACATGGGTTATTACATAAAAGTGTTTTAGTATTAATTAATTATCTGTCACATATAGTACTTGAGCTTTTTTTTACCCTTGGAGAAGATCTATGAAATTTTGTTTGTGGATTTGTAGATATGTCTGTGATTAGAGTTAATAAGCAATTTCAGATAGAGAGGGGTTCTAGGATTAATCTCCACTCTTCACCAACTACTTGCTCCCATTAGGGGATATCCTTCTACTTTATTATCCACTTCCATTTGTATAAGAACTATAATAAATATGTGATTACCAAACATATGATATATTGGGAATATTAGAAAATGTCTACACTGTGGTCGTAAGTTGAAGTCACAGCAGGTTCTCATTTAAATCAAGTGGAAATGTAGGGGAAATTTATCATGTCTTCAAGTTTATAATATTTTGCTAATATTCTACAAGCTTTAAACTTCCACTGTGGTTTTGGAAAGATCGGTCATATATTTACTGGTAAATCAAGGCTTATATAAATTTATCAAAATTTTCCCCAGAGTCAAAAGCTTGAAGAGATCTGTCCATTTCTACTGTAGGGAACCACTATTATAAACTGAAAGAAAACCCAATGTAGTCTCATAAACTTTTCATTAACTTCTTCAGGCTTTTCCAGGATCACTGACAATTGATGTTTTCTAAGAGAATGCATGTGTGTAAATGCAAAGAGAAAAATAAGTGTCATCATTTACATTATATATGAATTTGAGATAACCTCAGAAAGTTTCATTCCTCTTACTCTCTCCCTTATTTGTATAGGATTTACAGGATGATTGGTTTTTATAATTTATAATTATAAATAAATATAAATATTTATAGTTTTTCAATATAGAATTGACCCTCTTCTGATGAATGAACCACCTCTAATATTTATGCAATTATTGACTGGTTGTATATTGCAACTGTCCATGACTCACCCAATTATATTAATTTTTAAATGATCTTTCTCATTGAGCCAATAAACTTAACTGTTGATGCTCATTAGATTCTATTCTTATGTAATTTACAAGTGCTAATTGTGGTAAAAATGACTAATGTTTCACAAGGTTTCTGGTTCTCTTCTCCTGCCAGAAACATGCTGTTTGAGTTCTGGCCTGTATTAGGAACTGAATGTTTATGCCTCCTCAATACTTACGTTGAAATCCTATCCCTGAAGGTGATGGTATTAGGAGGTAGGGTCTTTGGAACGTAATAAGGATTAGATAAGGTCAACAAAATGGATCCTTTGTGAATGGAATTCGTTCCCTTATAAGATTGCCTAAGGAGTGTGCTTCTTCTTTTTGCCATGTGAGAATACAGTGAGAAGATAGCCTGCTGTGAACTAGAAAGTGGGCCCTCACCACACACTGAATTGGCTAGCGACTAGATCTTCGATTCCCCAACCTCTAGAGCTGTGAGAAATAATGTTTGCTGTTTAAGCCACCCAGCTGATGATATTTTGCTATAGCAGCCCAAGTTAAGACACCCCATAACTAACTTTGAGCAATGAAAAGTAAGCAGAACTTATATGCATTATTTCTAGGTAGAAGACTTACAGAGCCAGCACATGATTCTTCATGATTTTCCAAGTTTACAGGAAACAGAGCAGTATGTTTATATGGCAATGAGATCAAAGCATCCTGAAATGCTGAGCCAATTAATGATAGACAACTGAAACTGAGAAGAGAGCAATGGGAAGGAGGGGGGACGTGTGTACATGCTTGTGTATATTTTATTTAGTCAATGAAGATTTATTGAGACTCTACTATGTGCCATCACTTTAGATACAATACTGAATGGAGCCTCATCCCTAGGGAAATGGTCCTTTGATAAGCAAGAAATAAACATTTTTTTGTGTGAAGGCACTAATCTTTAAAGATTATTTGTTAATTGGGCATAAAGTAACCTAATATGACTAATGCAATCCTAAAAGTTTAAACAGTGAATTTCGAGTTTATGTGACTCAAAAGTCATTACAATTTTTCAGTTCTAGATAGATCATACAGATGACTAGGTTAGAAAAAAATGTAATTTTATAATTTAACAGAAAACAAATTCAAGATCAGTTAGGAATAAAAATAGAAACACAGTGTAACACAAACACAAATCACCCAAATCACCTATAATCTCACCATCTGAAATAACCTTTCAAATTGTTATTGTATTCTCTCTCTCTATATATATATAGATATATACACACACACATTTAACTAATAAAACTCTTTAGTAGTAAAATTGGAGGCAAAAAGACTCAATAAGAGATTCAAAAAGATTCAAAATTGATGCCAAAGAGATTCATTGCAAAGCTATTCAATAGATTTAGGGCAAATAACAGAACTGAACTAGAATAGTGAGATTAGAAACGAAAAAGAGTTAAAAAATTTTAGGAAGCAAAATCAAAATGATCACATGTTGTGGTAGGATAGTGAGATTAGAAATCAAAAAGTATTGAAAGATTTCAGGAAGCAAAATCAAAATGATCACATGTTGAGATTGCAGCAAAACCGAGGATTACTACAAGTGTGCTATTAACTCATTTAAGGACCATATCTTCAACTGAGACAGATATTTTAAAAGAAAAAAAACTGATTAAGTCTTCTCCATGGCCCAGGAACATTGCTTTTTAAAATTTTAAGTAGAACCCTTAAAATGGGCTTGACCACTCTTATTCATGTTATACCCTCACACCAATATTTTGTTTCCCAAGGACAAAAATCTATATATATTGGTCTAAAATGCAAGACGACAATTTTTAAAAAATGTAATGGCAATGTGGCCTCATTAGTTCCTCTAAACCCAAATTACAAATTTGTAAATAGCACTTCTTATAGTTATTTTGAAATGATTATAAGGCCATTGAATTTCTCTTTCCTGCCAGATGCTCCATCATTTGAATATTTTCCACAATTTATAAAAAATTATTTTATATCTGCAACTGCATGGAACATATCTCCTCAAAAACTTAACTTCAAGATTTTTATACTTACCAACTATTCCAACATTTCTTTAGCCATATCTTTTAACTAAACCACATCCATTATTCTGTCTTGAACCATGTCTATCTTAATTGAAACATACCTGTGTCTTCAATATCAATGCTATCAGGTTTTCTATCCATGCATTTAGTTTGTAAACACCACAGCTCTGTAACGTTTTCACCAATTTAAAAAATCAATTCTATTTTTATTTGCTATCCTGTAAAATCAAGATGACATTTGAATAGCAATGTATTTTTAATTAAAACAATCAAAATTTGAGGACAAAAGGAAAACATTTCTCTTGGTTTATTAGTCTAATTTGTCAATAAGTTGAACTATGTCAAGCAAATGTCAAAAGAATGATAACACATGGCCCACACATCTTTTCCCCTCCAAATATGCACAGCGCTATCTTGGTAGCAAAAACCAAGTTTTAAAACTGTTCTTTGTCTTAGAAATTCTTCTGTGTTCAAGGCTTCTCAATTAAAACACACTAGCAAACTTTTACAAAGTTATATGCATGGCATTAAGCAATCTTTTGTTCTCCAAAGTATAAATAATTTAGGGTCATTGTGCCCCACACTGAAGATAAAAATAAAGATATCTCATGTTAAAAGAAAGTACTTTGTTTCTAAGTTTTAATAGAAAGATAATTGAAAAACTCCTGTTCTCTAAAACTCAATTCCCACTTTAACGATCATGCAGAATATGCTTTGTCCTGATATCTTCACAATGTTAGTAAGTCAGAAATACTCTTATAGACTGAACGTTTACGTCCCCCTCAAATTCATATATTGAGGCCTAACACCCAATGTGATAGTTGTATGTGGAAACTTTGGAAAGTAACATGAATGGAATTAGTATCCTTATAAAAGAGCTACCAGAGGGCTTCTTTACCCCTTTAGCAACGTGAGACCATGCTTCACACGTAAAGATAAAAAAGCGAAAAGACATTTGTCTATGAACCAGGGAGTACACCCTCACCAGAAACTGAATATGCTGCTGCCTTGATCTTAAACTTCTCAGCCTCCAGAACTGTGAGAAACAAATTTCTATTGTTAAGCCACCCAGTCTATGGTATTCTTATAGCAGCCCAAATGGACTAAGACAGAAGTTGGTACACAAGAGTTAGGGTGTTGCTATAACAAATACCTAACAATGTGTGAGCAACTTTGGAACTGGGTAATGAGTAGAGACTGGAAGAGTTTTGAGGTTCATGCTAGGAAAAGCCTATGTTGTTGTGAACAGACCATTAAGGGTGATTCCGGTAAAGGCTCAGAAAGAAAAAAGGAGAGTTCTAGAGGAAGTTTCAGTCTCCTTAGAGAACATCCCAGTAATTCTCAATAGAATGTTCATAGACATATGGGTGGCAAATGCCAATCTGATGAGGTCTCAGATGGAAATAAAGAATGAATTATTGGACTCTGTAAGAAAGATTATTCTTCTTTTAAAGTGGTAAATAACTTGGGTGAATTGTGCTCCTGTTTTAGCATTTTGTGGAAGGTATAGCTTGCAAGTGGTGAAACTAGATATTTGTCTTCAGAAATGTCTAAGTAAAGTGCTAAAGCAGTGGACTGGCTCTTCTTGACTGCTTATGGTAAAATTCAAATTCAAGATGGAAATGTTAAGCAAAAAGGAACCAGAAATTAAAGATTTGGAAAATTCTCAGGCTATCTATATTGAAAAGAATGAGAAAAGCCTTTGCGGAAAGGTCACCCCAAGAGTGACCAAAGTCTCTTTGATAAGGAGACCAATCAGCCAACACAATAGAAGCCCAGGACTACTGTTCAAGACAATGAAAGAATAACTTTAAAGGCCTGTCACTCATTCCTTCTTCCCTATTTCTCCCTTTTAGAATGGAAGTGGCTCTTCCATGCCTGTTTTCCCCATTGTATTTTGGAAGCATACAATGTTTGATTTCACAGGTTCACAGCTGGAGGAAAAATCTGCCTCAGGATAAATCATACTTTGAGTTTCACTCATATCTGATTTAGATGATACTTAAATGAGATGCCAAACTTTTGATTTTTCAGTTGACTCTGGAAAAAGTTAAATTTGGCCACCAGGACTGTTTGAATGAAATGAGTATTTTGTAATGTTTTTTACATACGAGAAATAAGTTAATTTGGGGGGCCCAGGATAGAATGCAAACACTTATGTACCATAAAATTTGTATGTTGAAACCTAATCACCAGTGTAATATTTAGAGGTGGTGCTTTGGAGAGGTGATTAGTTCATGAGGGCATAGTCATTATAAATGGGATTAATACCCTTATAGAAGATACCCAGGGAGTTATCTTGCTCCTTTGGCCATGTTAGTATGTCTGGAATTGGTGGGTTCTTGGTCTCACTGACTTCAAGAATGAAGACACGAACCCTAGCGGTGAGTGTTACAGTTCTTAAAGATGGGCTGGAGATCGAGACCATCCTGGCTAACACGGTGAAACCCCGCCTCTACTAAAAAATACAAAAAACTAGCCGGGCGAGGTGGCGGGCGCCTGTAGTCCCAGCTACTCGGGAGGCTGAGGCAGGAGAATGGCTAAACCCGGGAGGCAGAGTTTGCAGTGAGCTGAGATCCGGCCACTGCACTCCAGGCCCAGCGAGACTACGTCTCAAAAAAAAAACAGGGCTGTCCAGAGTTTGTTCCTTCAGACCTTCAGATGTGTCTGGAGCTTCTTCTTCCTGGTGGGTTCGTGGTCTTGCTGTCAGGAGTGAAGCTGCAGACCTTCGCGGTGAGTGTTACAGCTCATAAAGGCAACGTGGACCCATGGAGTCAGCAGCAGCAAGATTTACTGCAAAAAGCCAAAGAACAAAGCTTCCACAGTGTGGAAAGGGAGGCCAGCAGGCTGTTCCCTTATCTGGCCCCACCCACATCCTGCTGATTGGTCCATTTTACAGAGAGCTGATTGGTCCACTTTACAGAGAGCTGATTGGTCTGATTTGATAGAGTGCTGACTGGTACCTTTACAATCCTTGAGCTAGACACAGAGTCACCGAGTGCTAGTTAGCTAGATACAGAGTTAGCTAGATACAGAGTACCAATTGGTGCCTTTACAAACCTTGAGTTAGACACAGAGTACTGATTGGTGTATTTACAAATCTTGAGCTAGACACAGAGTGCTGATTGGTGCATTTACAATCCTTGAGCTAGACAGAGTTACAGAGTGCTAGTCCTCCAAGTCTCCACTAGGTGAGCTAGATACAGAGTACCAATTGTTGTATTCACAAACCCTGAGCTAGGCACAGTGTCTATTGGTGCACATATGATCCACTGGCTAGATATAAAAGTTTTCCAAGTCCCCATCCAGTTTAGGAGCCCAGCTGGTTTCACCCAGTGGATCCTGCACCAGGGCTGCAGGCCTAGCTGCCCGCCAGGCCCGAACGAAGCCTGCACTCTTCAGCCCTTGGGCTGTCCATGGGACCAGGCACCACTGAGGAGGGGGTGGCACCCGTCCGGGAGGCTCAGACCCTGCAGGAACCCACCGCAGTGGGAGGAGCTCAGATACGGCGGGCTGCAGGTCCCAAGCCCTGCCCCACTGGAGGCAGCCAAACCCTAAGAGAATTTGAGTGCAGTGCCAGCAGGCCGGCAATGCTGGGGGACCCGCACAACCGCCACAGCTACTGGCCCAGGTGCTAAGCTTCTCAATGCCCTGGGTCAGCCGCTCTGTGTGCTGGGGGCCGTGGAGCCCGCACCCGCTGGAACTCACACTGGCCCAGGAGCGCAGCGCGCAGCCCCGGTTCCTGCCCTGCGCCTCTCCCTCCACACTCCCGGCAAGCAGAGGGAGGGGGCTCTGGCCTCAGCCAACCCAGACAGAGGCTCCCACGGTGTGGCGGCAAGCTGAAGGGCCCCTCAAGCGCCGCCAGAGTGGACACTGAGGCCGAGGAGGCGCTGAGAGTGAGGGCTGCTAGCACTTTGTCACCTATCATTAGGACACGCAAGAAAAAAAAAAAAGCAGCTAGGAAGCAGGCCCTCACCACATGCTGAATCTGCTAATGGCTTGATCTTGGACTTCCCAGACTCCAAAACTATAAGACATAAATTTCTGTTGTTTATATTCCATCCAGCCTATAGTATTCTGTTATAGCAGCTAGATGAAGAATTCCCATTTTTGTAAACCCTTGTTCAGCTTTTTCTATTTCTATTATTGGCAAACAACTGTCAGTTATTTGGAAGGAGTAGGTTGGAAGTAGGGTTCTTAATATTGACTATACTTTTAAATAATATTGTTCATAAAACATATCTCCTGTTGCAGGTTCAGGAGAGAATATTTTTCTTATAATTTTTCCTCTTTCATTATTGAACCTCCTTTCCTTGTCTGTGTTACACTCTTCAAATTTTTACTCTGCACAGAAATATAGTGCTTATTCCTGTCTCATGATGTGAATTGCTGTACAGAAGCAAATTTTGCAATAGCATACCCCGAGCTCTTTACTCCTAAGAAATAGCCATTCGTTCCTAACACTTTCCAGTGTGTTATGCATATGTTGTCTTCTGGTAAAATCTGTTGGCTTAGGGCTCTATTTTTTTTCAGTATATTTATTTGCTTTCATTGTTCTGCTGCTGAGTTTGACATTCTGCTTTTTTATGCATCTTTCCCGAGTCTTCTGCTCAGCTTTATTCTACATCCTTCCTTGCTGCCTCTGTACTGGTTATTCATACTCTGGCAATGTGTGTTTGAAACCCTGGCTTCAAATTTGTCTCCTTAATCACTTGTTGAGCAGGGCAGCAAATATTCTCTCTTGAAGCCATTTGAAACACTCTCCTACTTTGAAACGTATTAATACTTTTCAAAAAACACAGTAATGTTTGCCAACCTTATGTTCAATAATATGAAAATCTGCTTTGGAAGAAATTATGTATATGACTCAGCTTGTATACTACACACATTAATAAGTGCCCTTGAATCAGTCCTTGAATTCAGCTATTTTGCATCAGTAACCTTCCCTCTGGTCACTATGTCATTAGAGTGAACTTTATTTTTGGATTGTGCTTATCAAACCATGCCTTTTTGATGTTTGCTCATGTCATGCCTTGCTCGTCTCCTCATGGTTTCTATCATGTTTCTGCTTTAGCTCCTACTGTCCTGCTGAGTAATCAAACAAATCTCTAGATACTGTGGTCTTGCTGCTCATCTCAGTAAAGGAAAAAAACAAATAACAGCTGCTGAAATTGTGAACCTTCCTTCCTAGCTGTCAAAATTAGTGAAAACAGATGCTTCAAGAAGTCGTTTGTAATTCAAGCAGGCAGAGAGGAGAAAAAGAAACCCCTTATTTGCTGAAATTAGAGAAGTTTTGCTAGGTCAACCTAACTTCCATCTTACACACTGGCTGAAAGAAACAGTGTATCCTTATTGTCTTGCAAGTGCCCAGAACTACCTTTCCAGAATAGGGTCATCTCTTAATTAACAATGCCTAAAAATATGTCCATGAAAAGTATATGTTATAGAAGAAAAATAATTATAACTAAATGAAGTAAATGTTTTAAAATATGAATTATTCTTCTAGAAAGATAAAGCATTTCTCTTTCTACATGTCTTGGCAAGAAACAGAATACCTAAACCATGGGAAAGAATATTAAACCAGCTATTGGGAGATGTCAGGTCTGGCTAAGTAAGATTCCACAAGTCATTTGTACCCATGACCCTTATATTTTTTAATGGTGAAATGAGTGTCACTGAATCTGATAACATCTAAATTTTCTTACAACACTAAGTTTCCACAATTTAGTAAATTGAATGCCACTTTTCATACTTTATCAGCAAATGATTGCCACATAGCATCGTCATTCTAATGAGGCCAAAAGTTTGATAATATATGATAACAGAAAATGTTATTGAATTTACCAAAACATTGCCTGTGCCCAGTTTTTTTTAGTAAGAAACATTTAGCATAAAACCTATTATGACTGCAGTTAATCTTGTAGCTAACCAGCTAATAAGTGTGTCTACTCTTTCGTACAAGTGGGGGTAAAACCCCTGAAAACAATAAGAGACACAAACTTAAGACATCCACTCCTTTGTTCGTCTTGAAGAGAAAATACAAATTCTAAATATATTAGTGGCCTTATACAATTAGAGAATTATAAAGGAACCTTAGCATTCAGGGATGTGGAAGAAGAGAAGATGGTTATGAGTCTGTTAGAATTTCAGAAGGACCAAAATATAGAAATTCAAAACTGGCTGGCCCCTGGGAAAAAAAAAAAAAAAAAAAACAGTTTTGGGGAGACCATTAAAATGATTAAAAGTGACAGGATGGTAAATAAGAAAAGAATGAAACTTCCTCTGAACTACAGATAATCACCGTTCATACGTATTTCTCAATTAACATATATTTGTTGAACACTGAGGAAAGTTAGTCACATCTAGACTTTCCTGTAATCATCTTAATTTCCCATTACAGGTCCCAAGAAGTAGTAAGATTAATATAGATGGTCATAAGCAAGGGGCATTTACTGAATTCTGTTGGTATGCATTGAAGCGTAAGTGCAATTCAGTTAAAACCTTATGCTTCCATTGAGATGTACTCTGATATTTTTTCTTGGGATCCAGCTTCTTCAAAATTCTTGACTTTTTGGTCAACATTTAAGAAGTTCTAACTCCTTAGTGGATTGATGCAACTAGATGGGGTCTTGAGTCTCCTTTATTCTAAAAGAAGCTTTCCCCTCTAAACTTCTTCTCATAAAAAACTAATAAAAATTGATAATAATCAAGATAAGCACCAGGATAAACAAACTTATACAGGCATCTATGCCTTAGAGAGAAACTCAATTTTTCCATCATTTTCCTTTGTATGCTTTTCTTAGTGTCACCTACTTCTCTACTCGGTATGAAGCCAAGTGCAAAATAGCATCAGAGGATGCCTTTACTTACATTTTCATAACATTTTATCTAACACTGGCAAGTTGTTTGCTTATTTCTCCAAGGATCATCCCTAGATCACTAAGCAATTTCACTGGAGATGCATTCAATAAGCAAACAAAACAAAAACAAAAATCTTTATAGTAATAAACATATTTTATTTTTCCTAATGTATCCAGTTTCATATTTCCTTCAAGGACCTGTGGTTGTAATATATAGCCATTTGAAGGCTGTGTTCAGGGATCCTGAATGACAACCAAATGCCATACCTTCATAACTAATTGCTTTCAAAAGAAAAATAAATAAATATCACTCACTGTAGCCTTTCCTTTAATTTATTCAAATTTATCCAAATCTTCAAAGATAAGGCGGAAGACTCAACTTTAAAAAGTGCAGCCCCAGGACAATCCAACTGTGACCTCTGTTGAAACTGCTATTGTGGAGATCAATGACCATTAATCTACTAAATCTACTAATCTAGTCTCAGTTCTCTTCTTACATATCCTATCAATAATATTTGACACAGTTAATCACTCTCCACTCTTATAAACTCATTTTTCACTTGGATTCCAAAACAGCTTATCAGTTTTGTTTTCCGTTTACCTTTACCTCTCCCTAATATCTCTTCCTGTCTTGTTTCTTGGTTCTTACTTTGCTCCCCAATCTCTTAGCATTGAAGTGCTCATAGCTCAGTGTTAGCATTACTTCTCTATCGACACACACTATTCTGTTCACATTATTTAAAGCTTATGATGCTCAAAGTTTTATCTCCATCCTAGACCACTAGTCTCAAATCCTGACTTGTATATTCAACTTCCAATGCAATATCTCCATTGGGTATTAAAATACATCTCAAATTTTATCTCAAATTTAATTTTCAAATTGAATTGCTGATCTTAATTTCCAAGCCCGTTTTACCTGTAGCTTTTCACATCTTTCTTAAAATCAATTCTGTCCTTCTAGCTGCTCAGGCTGAAAAGTCAAAGACTCACCATTGATTCATCTCATTCTCTCACACACCGCATCCAGTCTGTCGAGAAATCCTGTGGGTTTTATATGCAATATGGATTCGTATTCTGATCCCTTGTCAGCACCTCACTGCTATCACTTTGGGTCAAACCATATCATCTCTTCTCTAGATTATTGCAGTGCCTCTTAAGTGGTCTTCCTGTTTCTATCGTTCCCCCATCTGGAGTTTATTCTCAACATAGCAGCAAAAGTAATCTTTTAAAAATATTTATCATATTATGCTCTCATCTGCTCAGGTTCTTCAATGTTTTCTTTTCTCACTCAAAATGAATGACAAAATCCTTACAATAGACTATAAAGTCTTACATTATTCAGCCCCCTCATAGTTTTCTGACTTTATCTCATTCTACCTATTCTCTTCATCTGTTTTCCTGGAATCTTCCTGTGCATATCTGCATGACTCACTCCTTCATTTATTTTAAAACTTTACTTACGTTCTCAATGAGGACAACCTTACCTGATTTACAGAGGCAATCATTTTGGTACACGTTTAGTTCATTCTTCTCTTAACATCTGATCAGCTTCCAACAGACATATATTATTTATATATCTATTAGGTTTATTGCCTGACACCCACTATAAGGACAGGGATTATTATCTGCTTAAGACTACAATGCTGAACAGAAGTAGTTACTCAAAAAATAGGTATAGAATCAATGAATAAATTAAAACAAGTGAAGACTCTATGGGGGGCTGACCATACCTAATAGAGTAACACTGACCTCAAGAGGAAACACATATAGCAACTTCAAATGTAGTGCCCCAAAAAATCTAATTTGCGCCATTAAATCCAACAAGTAGTGGGATTAGAGTAGAATTATTCTTTGCTATTTATGAGGTTTGACTGCATGCAGTCTACTTTCCATTATTCACACATTAGTTTTATAATTCATTTTCTTTCTTGGTACAAATGTTGCCTAGCATCCATTCCTCTGTATTCCAGTTTATCTCTAACTCCAACTCCAATATTTTACTTAGTTCAGTTTCCTAAATGTAAACTTATTTTGTGCAGCGTATCTCAGTCTCTGCTTGGTGTGTTGTCCCTTACTTTCTATTTACTTCTGATTACTTCTAGAATGAACAAGGACTTGCTTAACTTTGTATGACTCTATTTCGTATCTTCACACATTAAAACCTGTGTAATCTACTGAGAAAAAAAAAAGTGCAATAATAACAATAATAAGCACCCATTTTTGTTTGTTTGTTTTTGTTTTTTTGAGACAGAGTCTAGCTTTGTTGCCCAGGCTGGAGTGCAATGGTGCGATCTCGGCTCACTGCAACCTCCACCTCCTGGGTTCAAGCGATTCTCCTGCCTCCGCCTCCCAAGTAGCTGGGATTACAGGCGTGCACGCCACCACGCCAAGCTAATTTTTGTAATTAGTAGAGATATAGTTCACGATCTTGGTCAGGCTGGTCTTGAACTCCTGACCTCAGGTGATCTGCCTGCCTTGGCCTCCCAAAGTGCTGAGATTACAGGCGTGAGTCACCGCACCCAGCCCAGCACCCATTTTAAAGTTACATCTACCCTGTGGGTTGGATAATAGTGTTACCATTTTCCAGATGAACAAAGTGCGATCCAGTTTTTAATTGACTTTTCTGACTTCACTTAGCTCGTGTGTGTCCAGCTTTCAATGCCAGGTATCTGTGCCTTCAAAACTGAAGTTCACTGTACAGTGTTACATTGCCTCTTTAATGCATATATGCAAACTCACACTCCAGTGCTTTTTCCATTACATAGGCATTCTTCCTTCATGTTTTAGGAATATACCATTTGCTGTCTCTTCACCCTTAGGCATTCAATAATCATTTATTCCTCACACTTCGCTTCAAAATCTATTTTATATACAATGCATTCATTATGCATGCTGAAATTGCAGCCAAAGTAGGAAAACATCCAAATATCTGTCAATAAAAATATGTGAATATTTGCTAGTGTTAGAAACAGTCACTTTTCCACAGATGACATGTTTTTTTCTTTTAAATTAAGGTTACTGCCCAGCCCAAACATGATCTCATCAATAGCTTTAGGTTTTTGTCTTTTTATTTTTTTGTAATTGTCTTTTCATGAGTTAACAATTCAGTTAGCAGCAAATATAACACAGGCATTCAAATCAATATAATATTTATATCCATTAAATTTAGATTACTTCCCAATAAAGAAACATGTTTTTTCTCCCTTTGACCTCAAAGGAAAAAAAGAAAGCCACAAAGCTCAGAATATTTATACTGCTCTTATTGAAAGTGAAATAATATCTGAATGTAGGCCAAAGTCACATTTTTCTTTTCATCTAGAATAGGGAAAAGAAGCTTTCTGGATGTCTTTTAATCCTGTCTCTGGGAAAAGAGTAGCTGATTGTCACTTTGACAATCCTGAATCTGATTCTGTGAGGTGAAATGAAGAAGGGATAAAAACTAGACCTGTTATACATATCCTCCCACTCCACTGCTGCATGATTAATACAAAAATAAAATCATTTACTCATAGTGAAGCTGTTACTGAAACCCCAGGGGTTCCATCTAGGTCCTGTTGTTCACCATACAGAAAGCAGATAACTGAGGCAGTGAGTACTGCTAAGAAAGAAGGCTTTAATTGGGTGCTACGGCCAAGGAGAGTAGATGGGAGATCAGTCTCAAATCCATCTCTCTGACTGACTAAAATTAAAGGTTTATATAGCGAGGAAGAAATGTCACCATGTATGGGAAAACGGGAATTAAGGAGGAGTAAACAAGAGGAGTTGGTCAACCGGAAGCAGGTGGTCAGTTAGGCAATCATGATGGGTGAGGGATTTGACATCTCATTGTCCAGATACAGTGATCCGGTCGGTTTTAGCTCCCTGATACTATCTAGGAAGCCTGATGATTGGTTTCCTGACAAAGGAACTCAGGTAAGACAAATGTAACCTTCTCAAGTTTTAAGACTAGGAGAATCCATTTCCATGTTTATTCAAATAAACTACAAACATCAGCTTTATGGAACAATTGAGTGAGTTTCAAAGCTAATCAAATCTAGAACTTACAAAAGCCTTGAAAATTCTGTGATTTCTCTAAATGTGTCCTCTAAAGTCAAATCCCCAATTTCAACTTTTGATTTTAAAATTAGAAATTACATTTTGATTGTCCACATGACAGCTCAACTAATTTAGCATGCTGATTTAAAAAAAAAAAACTAATCAAGCTTTACATGTTGTTGTCTAATCATGTGTTTAGCTTTCTACTTGACTCTGGGGAAACTAAAATATATGAAGTCTATTTGCAAAGAAGGACAATCAATGTAGCACACAGGGAAAGAACAGTTAGAAATCATTCTATTCAAGAAAAAAAAATCACTAGATAAATGGGGAATATATAGGTTAGAAAGGAGGAAAGGCAAAGGCAATCAGCAAGAAGAATGAGCATAGATAAATTTCATTGTTTTAATCAAATAAGTAACATGAAAGTGGTGTTTGAGGAAGACGAAATTAATAATCTGATCCAGAGAAAGAATGAAATTTGCTGAATCAGAAAAAAAATGCTTTCGAATAAGAAATTAAAGTTTGGATTTATAGTAGCAGAAATGAGATTTTATGTGAAAGAAAAAAATCTATAGTATATGGAAAAGAGCTTGATGAGGAATATAAAAAATAAATATGAGTCAGTGAGAATCTAAGATAGACTTTTACACAAGACAGCCTATGGGTCCAAACCTAGGAAAAGAGCTCATGAGTTTGGCTTAAGAAAAGGACTGGAATACGATAGTCAATGTAGCTATAGAGATGATCTGGAAGGTGGCATGCAAGGACAAAGCCAGAGCACAGAGTAGGACGCACCATAAAACTGGAACATCAGTGAAAAGGAATTCAGGCTTCAGATTGGCATCACGTTTTCTGATACTTGATTATCATTCTTATTTTAAAGCATTCTGTTTGTGGCTAAAAATGAATATTTATCTTATGCCTCAGTAAGTTAGAAAAGAATAGGGGAAAAAAAGTATAAATAAGAAAATAATAAAAAAGAATAAATTAATCAAATATTAAATAAATGTGGAATTAAAAAAGCCTAAATTAGTTTTATATCTGTTTAAGATAAAAAGAAATGTCATTGAAAAGAAAACAAAAAATTGGGCATTTCTATAGATTTTAAAGCAGTACATTGATAGCATAATATTATAAACATCTTGATAATAAATTTTTAAAATATAATAAGACGAAAATTTTCTGGAAATAAACACATTTCTGCTAAAATTGAACAAAGAATAGAAAATCTGAATAATTATATATCTAATACAGAAATTATATTTGTTAAAATGGATTGGTTAGCTCTGAAAAAAAATAAGAGAAATATCAATAATCTTCTGCAAAATATTCTAGCAATAAAAAAGAGGAAATAGTTTCCAAACCATTATATGAAACCAGTATATAATTGATAGCAAAACTTTACAAGTTAGAAAAAGAAATAAATATTTTCAGTTCATGAGATAAAATTTTTTTTAAATAACATATTAACTAAATTCATCAAGTTACCAAAAAGATAAGGTATCTCAAATGAGGTGTTTCTCTTTTCGAAATGACTCTTTGTTTTAATAGAAAAAAAGTCTACGTAATCCACCACATAAATTAAAAAATAATAATAATAAATAATATGATCATCTCATTAGACAAATAATAAGCACTTGAGAAATTTAAGGCAAACTTCCAAAATGATTCTTACCCCCCGTAATCTCTTCCTCTAGAATGTGGACTGAACTTATGAATGTAATGTGATACCACCCCCATGATTTGGTTACTTTACATAGCAAAGGGATTTACAGATAAAATTAATGTCACAAATTAATTGACATAAAATACGGAGATTAACTAGGTGAGCTTTACCAAATCACATGAATAGTATAAATAGTATAAAATATAAGACATAATATGATATATATCATATATATAGCTTATATATATTAATAGCTATGTATAAGCTATATGTAGTATAGTACATAAGCTATATATAGTAGCTTACATATATACACTGTATATATATAGCTTATATATATAGCTATTGTTTTTTCACTCCAGCAATACAGTTTATAAGATTAATGTCAATTTGATTGTTACCTTTTTGTAACAGATCTATTTTTTTCATCTTGAAGTTTTTTTTTATTATTATTTCTTTGATTATTTCTTTGACATCCAGAAATTTTTGCTATATTGGGTCTAAGGATAAATATTTTTGTAGCTATTCTGTATAGCATTCTATGTATTCTTGTAAAATATTCTTGCATTTCTATCTATGAAAAGAATCATTTTTTATTTTTTTAAATAAATACATTATTTCCTCTGATTTCTCTTTTTTTTCCATCTGAGATCCATGTTGATTGATGCAGGCACTTCTACTTCTATATTTTGTGTTCCTTAACAATTTCCACATCCTATCTTATTATCCCTTCCTAATTTTCCTAACCCAATTTTCTAATTCACAATTTTCTCTATTTTTAACATGTTTGCTATTCAGTTCACCCAGTGAGTTCTTTTTCAACAATTATGTTTTGGTGTCATCATTTCTATTTTGTTCTTCATTACTTCTTGTTACTGCTTTATTTTTCCAATTCCCTTTACCTCTACAAAAATGTTTAACAAAATACTGTTTTATAAGTAATAGTTTTGTTAGTTCATTTCCCATTGTGCTTGTAGATTCCTTCCTTCCCTCCTTCCTTCCTTCCTTCCTTCCTTCCTTCCTTCCTTCCTTCCTTCCTTCCTTCCTGCCTGCCTGCCTGCCTGCCTGCCTGCCTGCTTTCCGTTCTGCCTTTCTTCCTTCCTTCTTTCCACTTCCTCCCTCCTTTTACCCCTTCCTCCCTCCCTCCCTTCTTTCCTTTTTTCTTCCTTCTTTCCTTGCTTTCTTCTTTCCTTCCTTCCTTCTTTCCTTCCTTTTTCTTTTCTTCTTTCTTTCCTTCTTTTCTTTTTTTTTCTTTCTCATGTTCCAAGACACATAGAGTTACCTTGTAAGCTCATTACATATTCCTTTTGTGTTTTCAGAGTAGGTGTCTATTAATTTCTGGGAGAAAGATGTTGGTGAAAGTCTGGATCTTAGTTTGTGTTTATTCAGATGAGTTCAGGTTTAGTGCCATTAGTTTTGTTCTTGTTCGCTGAATTTCATCCTCAAGTATCTTCTGACCCCTGTATGAAATTTCTGGTGTCAGGAGGAAACTTCCTCCTGTGGCATTTGCTCAGCCTGTGGAATGACAGTAGTTCACAAACCAAGAAGTAGGGCTGAAGTTGTTGCTATTGTTTCAATTGCTCTCCACCCAGAAATGATCCAGATTCCAGTGCTGTCTGGATGTTCCTCTGTCCTGAGGTCACCATAGATTGGTACTGCTTCTATTTTGCTCCATTGGCAAAAAGTTTGGTAACAGTCTCTCCAAGATCAATGAGGAATTTTTTTTTTTTTTTTTTCAGTTAAAAAGTTCTTCCTTCAAGCCTGTAATCCCAGCACTTTGGGAGGCCAAGGCGGGCAGATCACGAGGTCAGGAGATTGAGACCATCCTGGGTAACACGATGAAACCCCATCTCTACTAAAAAATACCAAAAAAAAAAAAAAAAAAAAAAAAAATTAGCCGGGCGTGGTGTGGGCGCCTGTAGTCCCAGCTACTCGAGAGGCTGAGGCAGGAGAATGGCGTGAACCCGGGAGGCAGAGCTTGCAGTGAGCCGAGATCGCGCCACCACACTCCAGCCTGGGCGATAGAGCGAGACTCCGTCTCAAAAAAAAAAAAAAAAAAAAAAAAAAAGTTCTTCCTTTTGCTCATGCCCTTGATTGGACCTTGTACATCTTCTATTCTGGTCATCTAAGCATATCCCTCCAAATCCCTAAAATTCCTGTAATGACAAACCTTGGCACCTTGTGTCTCCACAAGGGTTTCTCCCAGATTTTGTGTCAATTATCAAGCACCACTCTAAATGTATCTATTCTCTATAAATTTCGTGGCATCTCCAGGTCTGGATTCTGACTTCTCCAGAACGAGTGTTTCTTAGGATATTTTCTAGTTTCATATCCATAACTTTAAAACATAATTTTATGCATGTGTCTCCTCATTATACTGTGAAACTAGGAATAGAATTTAATTATTTTGCATGCCCTACATCTAGTAATATGCCTGAACATCTTTAGGAACTTAATACATATATATTGAATGCATAATCTTTCCGTGTTTTATGAGAAAAATATTTCTTCACCCAAAATGTACAAATTAAGGACATACATTTAATAGGTTATTGATTGACATTTGTTAATATCTCAACTTCTATAAAAGGAGAACACCTTCACATGAAGAAGCCAGATTAATTTCTACTTCAAGTCACTTGGACTTCCCTTGAGTTTTTTCAGATTATTAACATAGCCTATAGAAATACCTGATTAGAGAAATTATTCATAAGTTATTGTTCCCTCTTTTTTTAAAAAAAAAATCAAATAGGAAATTGTGTGGAATCCTCTGTCTTTAGGACTTGTTTAACAACAAATAACAGTATTTAATAAAAATATCTGGGAAACTTGTGCATCCTATAGGAAATGATTAAAATTATCTAATTAATGAGGAAAGGTAGTAGAAATTGCAATAATGTAAACAAAGCAAGGAGAATGGATAATGTATTACATGTATTATATTCGTTGACAAAATGCATTAAAAACAGTGAGGAAAATGTGTTTTTTAATGCTTAAGATATAAGATTAGGCAAAAAAAGAAAAAGAAATCAGAACAATGTTCACAAAATGATATTAATAGAACTAAAATTATTCTATATATTTGTGTATATACATTCAAAGGCATTGAACAAATTCAGGAAAAAATATTCCAAAGGTCAAACAAAGCATACTGGGAAGGAATAGTATTTGATAGCAGGGTTGTGAGAATATTGCCTTAAATATGTATTTTCTGTTTTTCGTGGGTTTTTTTTAATTAATTATATCTATTTATCTCTGTATGTGTGTACTACATAGAACTGTCAAGTTATTTAGAGTTATAGAAATTGAAGAGACAGAGAAAATTGATAATGGGTACACTGAATGAATTGTGGAGACCTGCCGACATCTAGCTTCCCTAATCCCTTCTTGTTATCCAGAGTTGGAAACCCATGCCAAGTAACATTTTTGGACAGGAAATGGTCATTATTTTATAGCCACAGTACCAATCACCACATCAACATTGCCTTCTTCCTAACAAAATGAAAAAGTTCCTTACATTATTTCTTGCCAAAAAATGGAACCTTCTACTATATTTAGAATTGTTTTAAAATAGCAATAGAAAAAAAGGAACAAGGTGGCAGGTTGGCAGTGTTTCTTCTACAACTAAGTAAAGAAAAAAGCTCACAACTCTGGAACTAAAGGGAATCCTGCTCTTGCTTCTTTCCCAGGCTCAGCTCCCTCTGGGAAAATGGCCCTTTGGGAGAAACCCTAAGTGGCAGTCACCCAAACTCTCCCTCTGTAGACTAAAGCAATGGGCAAATTGCCCCAGTAGAGAGTAAAGAAATGGAATATAGAAGAAGTTTTCCCTCCCCCATTCAGCAAAAGCACGAGCCCTCAGGGAAATATTCCTTGTGGGCCAAATGCCAGGACAGAAGAGCTAGAAACCCCTGCTTAAGATTCAATTGAAAGTAAGGTTCTATTCAAAGATGTTGGAATGTAAAAAAAAAAAAAAATGAAAAGGAGTTCATTGGAATGTGAAGGAAAGGGGGAAAACATTGAGGCAGGCAGATACATAGAAGTAACAGACAAGATCTGTTAAGACAGAGTTTATAAAAACTTTCTACAGTGACTAATAATATTACTTGGAGCTACAGGCAATGAGAGAATCGTGATTCTTTACAGAGAGAAAAAAGATTCTTATTTTATGTTAGTGATGGTATTTCCTGGATGTCTGCAGCATTTTTTCTTCTTTCACATTCCAACAAGAGATTTTTCTTTTCAATTTGTTTTTCCTTTAGAGTCAGCTATATTTGGAAACAAACTATACTTTGATACATGATTTACTTATGTGATAGGACCTTGAGACACTCCTTATTTTCATGGACAGATGTGAATCATCTGGAAGAATCTAGAGGGAAGTAATTAGAATAATTAAATAAATGACCTATGTATTTCACGCCCTCCTTCTCCCACACCACCTCCAGTGGCCAAGTCACAGCCCTTTAAAAGAAAACAGGAATTCTGTGAGGATAACATGAAATGTGTAGCAATTTACTGATGGAAAATTCATTGGGGTGAAGTTCTTCAGAAATGAATCTTTGAAAAGGCAAAATGTTTACTGTAGTACCCTTTCTGGTCTAATGATGCCCAGTTTGCTTTCAATTATTATAGCTCTATTGCAAAATATCCTTACAGCAAAACAAAGAGGCTAGGAAGGCAGATGAAGTTGGAGTAAATGTCTAATTGCCAATGGGAGCTTGTATCATCAAAAAAAAAAAAATATATATATATTCCTGGCCTCTTCACTTGAAAGATAAAGGAAAGCGTGCATTGCATTTGAACTCTCTAGTCTGGTACGAGGTTGTGTCTTCTGACTTCAAAGAATTAGATCATTCTTTTTATCTGGCCACACACGAAGTCTCTGAGTCAGATAAGAAATCATTTTATGGGAAAAAGGGAGTTTCCCAAGGTGTTCACAGCATAAATCATATAAGAATAAAGTATACACGTATGGGAAAATTAAGCGACTTGGAACTTACTATTTATTTTTCTTCCCAGAATCTCAAGTTATTTCCCTGGCCTTAATAAGACTGTGATGCTAAACCTACTCAAAGAGAACAGAAAAAGAAAAATTAATAGCCTCAGATAAGTAACAAATTGATTGCAAAAGCAATATATGATCCAGGGAGTGTTAGGCACCATGTCATTGCACAAGTTCAAAATCGGCACTTTATTATTATTCTCTAATGATTTCATACAGAAACGCTTACAGTAATATGTAAAGTTCTGCTGCAACACTGGAAGGCATTATCTATTTGTTTTTAATTACCTTATGCAGTATTATTCCAGCTTTGTGCTCTGATGGCTTCTGTTCAAATGAGAATTTTTTCCTTTTTTAGCAGATTCCCTTTGGGAGTTACAGCAATAGCGAGAAACGGTACACAGATAACAATACTCAGAGTGATAAGAGTTTAAAGTACAGTAATTATAATTAGCAAAGAGATAATGACATTTGAAAAAAAGGATGAACAAAAAACGACACGACCATGTGAGCATGAATTTACAGAGTTTGTTGTGCCCAAATATTCTTCCAATAATTGCTGTAAAACTATAGCTCTGGAGTTCTGCTTCTGAGTTCAAATTATTTACAATTATGCAAAACTAACTCACTGGAAAAAGACATGTGCAGGGCAGAAAGATTAATTGCAGAAGCACCATGCTAACTAAAAGTTGAAAGGTCCATATGAAGAGCCCTAAGACCCTCAAAACCTTGTATTACCAATGGCTATTGTTCATCAACCACTGTTAAGTTCTATTTCAGCTTTAAAATATAAATACCATGGAAACTGTCATGGTTTCAGAATTTCTTCACGGAAGAGGCTTAAGAGCTGCAAATTGCCTGGAAAGGGGAATTGCATACAGCGATGAAAGATTTGGAGGCCCACTGACTTCTCTTGTTTTGTATGATATAAATATACAAATCTAGTTTTAATATAGTGATAGTAGGAAGTCTAAAAAGTATTTTAAAATACAATAAAAATATTTCATACTTAATTTTTAACTGTGAAATAAAACAAGGATACAATTATAAGCATATTTTATTTACTTCAGTGTGATAATCAAGATTTCTAGAATCAAAATATATTTCTTTTTTTCTAATAGCTAAGTGACAAATTAAATAGTTTCTTCTCTGTCCATATTAAGTTGTAAAATCAGTTAGTCTAAGGACTTTACACAAATAATTTTTCAGTTTTTATGTCAATTATTATGGTCAGTATTCATATTATTTCCCTTTTACTTTATGTGAGCTGCTGTATGCAAATATACCTCCCAGCAATAAATGATAATATTAATTATCAACAAAATAAATTAGAGTATTCAAGAGGAAATGCCAAAAAAGTCCACTTTTGAACTGAGTATGATTATGAAATAAGTCACCATTCTGGTGGCCTCAGACATGCAAGTAACCAACTCAACTGACAGAAATGACTCTCTGTAGTGCTGGAATCTTTAAGCTGGAAAGAAATCAAGTCTTGAAAGGTAGAATCTACAAGTCATCACTAAAAGAAGGGTCACAAAGGAGTTCTTGGCTAGCGAGGGAAAATGGTAAAGTCCAATCTTAAGATTAAAGATGATGGCTTCAGTCTACATCATCATTTATCAGCTTAGAAGAAAGACAGAAAGGAGTCCATCACCATAGTAATAAGTATATGATATTCTAATATTTGTTTATTTTATTATTAACCATTTCTCTGTTTAATTCAGTATTTGAGGTCTCAGTACTAAATAGTGATGTGTCTACTTTTAAGAGAAGAAAAAATTAAACATAAGAAGAAAATATGTTCTGACACAGTTATGCTTAGTGAATAAAATAAACAACTCCAATACAAGCATAGGGAGGAGTAGCCATGAAAAATTGGAAATTAGACCTGGGGTCATTCCTAGATGATGTTAAGTATGATTTGAGCATTGCTATTGGGATGGGACTATAAGTTATTCTATTCAGCCACTTTTCAATTGGTATACCTTGAAAGAAAATCCAAATAAAAGTTAGCTATTCTTTTTCTTGTCTTCCTTTGGAAGTCTTTGCTTTTCTTAGATGTCTTGGCACTTGAAATGATTAAAAATATGCATTTATTGAGATTTAGCCTCGTACATAGCTAGGTGATGATAATTTGATATTTCAAGCCATCTTAGAGAAACATGAAAACGTCAGAATTATTGCATTTACAGATAAAAAAAATGGAAAAGTAGAACTGAGATATATCCAAGATTATACAATGTGATGAAACTTGGATTTACTTGTGTGGTTGCTGATTTTTAAGTCCATGGTATCCCAGTAGATCATCCTAAATTAAAGGTAAGTGTCATGAGAAAATTATTAAATCCAAGAAATACAAGCTATGAGAGGTAAAACTTGTTTTATTATTCAATTGTTTATTTGTTTGCTTATTCAAAGAAATATTTATAGATTTATCTTTTGTCCATTCATTTCACAATATATATTGTAGTATACCAGACATGTAGTTGAAATATAGAAAAATAAAATCTATATCTCTAGTAGAGATACAGAAAAAATAAATATATAAACAGAAAAAATATAAAAACAAAACATTTTAATTATGTGATTTCTGAAAACATTTTTAGTACAGGTTTCCATTAGAATTATCAGTCTGTCAGAATTCTAAGCAACACCCAGTATGGGTCAGCAAAGAAAACATGGTTCCATTCTAAGGATTTTTCAGGTTCATGTAAGCACTATCTAAATAAAGCAAAGAAAACCCATCAAAACATGCACACATTTACACAAATACACATATTTAACACATGTACACCAGGGACATTCTTACTGCATACTGCTTCTAAGAATTCCTATTTTTTATCTTACTGACTATACTACACTGTGACTTTATCAAGATAAGTTATTTAATTTGTGAAATGTACAATGGGAAGAGAAGGTATAAATTTTAAAATCATGAAGATTCTTCAGTCTGTTTCCTCCTTTGAAGGCACATTATTCTTCAATAGGGTAAAAAATATCTTTCAGAATTTGTATTTTTGAAATCTCATGAGCCTACATTTATGCCAACTCAGAGCCTATAAAAATTCTCTGAGCTAAAACATCTGGAAATTGACTATGTCATTCATAAGTTGAAATACAGCTTTATTTATTTTAAAGTTGCCAGAAGACTGTTTTTCATATTTCTACACACTAAAAATACCTGACAAAAGTTTCTGTGGCCTTTGCAATGTGTATAAGTTGATTATAGTACTTCGTTGACAGACTGCTGGTTTCAAAGTCAGAATGACTAGCACATTGATTTTCTTGTGAGTGATTAAGTCACCCCACCTAGCAGCCTCACTGAGACCTATGCATCCAAGCCAAGTGATGCTCCTAACAAGCCGTGACACTTGCACTCACCATCAATAGATATTAGGGACTACTTGCAGGAATTTTGGTATTGCCACTTAAAAAAAAAAAAAAAAAAAAGCCCATGATTACTATCAGACACCCTGTCATGTCATAGAGTTAGCTATTTTTTTTTTTTTTCTAGATTTTGGAGAACAGTCTACTACTTGAAATTTGATAGATTGTCTCATCTGGTGCTCACAATACCTCTGTAAGAAAGAAAAAGTGGTCATTTATAAAATGAGGTAACAAGTTTAATATGATCAAGTGGCTTGAGTATAGTCCCTGCTGATGAGGACTCCCAGGCCCGTCAGCTGGGATAGTGTACCTGAGCAATGAATCCGGGAAGCTGACCTTCAGCACATCCTGAGTAACGTGTTGAGGCAACCTGATGTACAGGAAAACATCTAGGCAGAGTTTCCATAACTGCAGAGAGGTGCCAAGAGAGGATGAAAAATAAAACTTATAAGGATGTCAAAAAGAAACTTTTTAAGAAACCTGAGCAAAACTGTGAAGCCTTTTCAGCAACAGCCAGGGCTCTTATGGAGAACTGAAGTCCAGAGAACCTTGACCAATTCATGAGAATGGATGATAAATTATGAACCGAATCTTTATTCTCTTCCAAAACAAAAGCTGAGACATGCGTTACAGATTTAGAAAACACAGAGGCAAGAGAAATCAGAGTACAGGATCAGAGTTGAATCTTAGGTCTTCTTATCTGGCCTCTTTTTAATTTTTTTTTACAGGTGAGGAAAATAGAGTATAAGAGTTAAACAGATAGCAAACTTGATAAAGCAAGCTAATGGTGGAACTTAGACTGAAAGCCTGATTCTTTATCCTAATCCAGTGCTCTTCTTACCACACAGCTCAGCTCTAACTGTCGGCTACATATAGGAAGGCAGTTACAGCTTCTAGAAATTCCTCCCATATTCTGGTCCCAGAATTTTTGCATTAGATATACTACAGGGTGGTCTTCTCTTTCTGTCTCTCTCAAGATTGCAGTGCTTTGGACTGGGTTTTTTCATGAAAACACGGAAAGATCTTGCATTGAAGTGCAAAACAGCTATTATTCACACATATGTGAGACAATATCAGACTTAGATCTCTGTTTTATTTATGGCTTAGATCAAAAGAATAAAGTTCTTACAAAACCTCTTCACAAGAGGTAGTACTTGTCAAAAAAATTATCTCTTTTGCTCACTGACTAATCAGGTAGAGCATCTATGAGTATATGCTTCAAAAGAGGTGCATTTTCACTGTGTCCTGGCATAAATACAGCGTATGTGGCAGCCACATGGAATTTCAGGGATTTTCCCAGTACCAAAATAAATACTAGCTTTCACGGGTTTTTTTCTTTCAAAAAGGAGGAATGACAAGTATCTTTGTAATTTTCCCTCTAATTTATTTAATACTTTTCATGAGAAGGTCTAAAAGAAAAACTGAGGAGGCACAGAAATTGCTATTGGCAATCATTTAAGTACGTGCGCTTTGGTAACGCAGAGAAGCATAAACATTATGGAAACTACATTTTTAAATACATTGTGTTCTTCCAGAGGAAAGAAATTTGGCAATTTAACTTTAATTGATGCCCTGAGAACATAACTGGAATGTAAAATGAAAGCCAAGAACCCCCAACCAACAAAATCAACTCAGAAATACATCTGTATAAAGAACCTTTGGAATCAGAACTGAACAAATAACTTTACAGACAAAGTTAAGCTATATACTTAAAAGTAGGCACAACTAGTATAAAAAGGTATTATTATTATTCTGTTTTTCAGATGGAGTCTCTCTCTGTTGCCCAGGCTGGAGTGCAGTGGTGTGATATCTGCTCACTGCTACCTCTGCCTCCCAGGTTCAAGCGATTCTTCTGTCTCAGCCTTCCGAGTAGCTGGGATTACAGTCCCATGCGCAACCATGCCAGGTAATTTTTTGTATTGTTAGTAGAGACGGGGTTTCACCATGTTGGTTAGGGTGGTCATGAAATCCTTACCTCAAGTGATCTGCCCAGCTGAGCCTCCAAAAGTGCTGGGATTATAGGTGTGAAGTACCCTGCAACAGGCCTAAAGAGGTAATCTTAATGTATGACCTGCTGTGTGGCACTTGGTAGTTGTTAAATGAATATTTGATGATGATGCTAAAAGAATTCACTACAACAATGAGAATATATATAGATAAATAGATGCACACATTTGTAACATCTGTTGGGTTCAGTGCCAGATACTGCATGAAGTGTTTCAAATGCACTATCCAAAATTTTCTTAAATAGCCAGTGTTAAAACTGAAAAGCAAATTCAGGGCTGCTAACTCTGAGGACCAAAAATTAAACTACTAAACTGTAGTGACCTCCTTTTATTATCAAATCTACCATAAATAATTTTCAATCAATTCTTTTTGCTTAGAAACATCAAAGGAAATAATTCTTGCTATTTCTATTTTAATAACATATGCAAAAAATTTGTCCTTTGCTTTCACAGCTTTTCTTCCAGGGATACCACATTCAAATTCACTAGGGATAAGGGTTGAAAAAAAACTTTACAAGAGAGAAAGCCTTGCACAGCCAAATCAGTCTACAGTTTCACAAATACATAAAATGGTACAATTCATTATGTCTGACTATTCCATTATTAGACATATTAAAAAGATGGATAGTGTCAGCTCCAGGGTATGTTATCTCTTGTTCAGTCTCAAGCTAGCATGTCTATAGTGCACCAAATGATTCATAATATAGACCTTTAGAGAAGCTGAATGTAACTAAAACATGAAATAGGTTTGGCATATTAAACTAATCTGCTTTGGTAAGTGACCTTTCTGCAGCAGGCAAGCAACCATTCCGTGGGTGCCCTGTTGATGTTTTCACTCCGATAGGCCTCATCACACAGTTTCATATTGTTTCCCCAGCCCCCTTCCATTGATCATTTCCCTCTTGGGATAATGTGCTCAACAATTATGTAAATCAAAGTGAAATATCCTTAGTTATCTACTGTTTCTGTTACGTTGCCTGGATTTAGGCATAATTGCTCCTTTTGTTCATTATTCCATGTTGATGAAACTTAAACTGAAAATGTAAAACAAAAAACAATGTCTACCATAGATACAAATATCAGTACATAAGAAAATATCCAAAGTTTCTTTGATCTTGAGAAATTTCTGGAAATACCTGGTAAATTCATGAAAAATTTCACCCAGAATTACTGATTTCCAAGTACAAGTAACGTGTTGAGAGCTGGACTCTAGAAGTGTTTTGTTCTACTACCCCTCTGAGTTTTCTTTTTCCTCTTTTCACTTAGATATCAGAATTAAAATAAATATATTATTATAAAGTTGAAAAATATACAAACATCCAGGAAAATGATTTTAAAATCAGATATTATCTTATAGTTCAAAAATAGTAAGTTATCATTTTATTGATGTTCTTTCTCCTAGACATTTTTAGTGCATGTGTTTGTGTGTGTGTGTGTGTGTGTGTGTGTGTGTGTGTGTGTGTATGAGTAGTTGTTTTTATACCTAAACTGGGATGATAAATTGCCTTGTTATTACTTGGAGCACATTTTTCTCACTCATCTATATAGTAAGTTCATTTTGCATGTTTATTAATTTTCCATGCCTACATATAAAATTACCTCAGAATTTAGTAGCTTAAGATAACCCATATTTATTGTCTTATGGTTTATGTGGGTCGGGAATGTAGGTATGATAACCTGGGTTCTCTAGACCAAGGTGCCATACAAGACTAAGACCATGGTGTCAGCCAGGGTCACAGTCATCTGAAGGTTCAATTGGAGCATGGTTCAATTCTAAGCCATCTTAGTGATTCTTTTTGGGTTGCTGGATTGAGGGCTTCAGTTCCTCACTGTCTGTTGGCTGGTAGCTATCAAAGAGATGAAAATTAAACATGAGACCCTATTTTTTACCAAAATATTAAAGTGATTAAAATGATAAGAATACCCTTAGTGAGGGTTTGAGGAAGTAGGCTTTTGTCTCATGTATTGTTGATGGGATTGCATATTAGCAATATAATTCTGGATTGAGATTGGGAAGAATGTTTGGAAGAATGCAGCTACCTTCAGTTCCTTGACGCATGGGTCTCCTTGTCCAGAAATGCAGAGCATGGCAACTTGCTTCATCTGAGCCAAGTAGTGAGAAGAGCCAGAGAAAAAGTGTGAGCAAGATGGAAGTCATAATTTTTCAAAGCCTAATTTCAGAAGTCAAAACGAGCCATCACTTTCATCGTATCCTATTATCAGAAGCAAGTCGCTATGCCCAGCCACATTTAAGTGGAAGGGATACACACGGGGCATAACAGGAAGTTGGGCTTATGGGGGCCCTGTTAATTGTTGAGCATAATAAACTTTCTTTTATAAATATTCTTTAGGCATTCATTATTATTTACTTAAGATGTTTATTGACTGGAACATCATTTGCTGAAGATGAGCACAAATTTTAAGACTTATGAAACATTCTTCCAAATCTCAATCCAGAATTACATTGCTAATACACAATCCCGTTAGCAATATATAAGAGAAAATTCCACTTCCTTAAACCCTCACTAAGGGTGTTATTGTCATTTTAATCACTTTGATATTTTAGTAAAAAAATAGGGCTTCACATTTAATTTTCATCTCTTTGGTAATTCATGAAGTTGAATGTTTTTTTCCCATATGCTTTGCTTATGAAACATTTGAGTATTTCTCATTATAAATTGTTCATATTCTTTTCAATTTTCTTATTGAGTCATTATGTATTGATTTGTCAGTGAACTGTATATTAAGAATATTATGCAGTTGTCTACCTTATGTCATATTAACATTGATTGCGAATTTTTCATCTGCCTTTTCAGCAAGTAAAAGTCTTTCTATATTAACATATTCTCTTCATTGAAATCTAATATAATTACCCACTTGTGTTCCAATGATGTTTCTTGCAACAACAGAAACACATAAAAACAAACAAATACAAAACATATTTAAAATTGGACAATTCAGTGCTTTGCAAGATCCCACAGAAGCAGAGAGGTTCAGAAACTGAGGTTTTTGAAAGAATACAGAAAAATAACTATGCAGCTAGAAGCTGCCTAACCTGAAAATGAAGAATTTATGTAAGGAGAGAGAAGAGTTTTTTATACTACAGGCCAGTTTTCCATGTGAACTTGGATCAACCCAGTTCTTCCCTATTTTCTGCTTGTAGTTCTCGGGAATAACTGTAGAACATGCTGGGAATGCTAAATCCTGAGATAAGGAGGGATTGACCAGACTGTTCCAGTCGCCCCTAGAAACAAGATGTTCTTCAACGCTTCAGCTCAGCACTTTATGTGATTCCTGGGGTATAAAACCTAGGGCAGGTTACTTTCTAGGTTTCCTCAGTTGTGGTTCAAGTGCAGCAAGTGCAGACAAGATTCCATCTACCCTAGGCAGCTTTCCTGGGCCTTTGGAAAACCATTTCTGTTATCTCTATTGCTTGTCTGTAAGTAATAAATCCATTTTATGTAACCAACTTATGTTGGTCTTCTGTCTCACTGGACTCAGACAAGTTGGTAATCAGTGCACAATGAACCATTTTTAAACAAACGACTGCCATGTGATGTTAAACTTTGAACAGAGAGAGGAAAAAAGAGTAGCAGTCTTATTTTATTATTGTCACTGTAAGTAAAACTTACACCAGCAATCTACATTATTTAGCAAAAATGTTAGTGTGAGATCTGTGTATCTTTACACTGTGACACTGAATGAAGAATGGCCATAAGTGGTCTAAAGCTTTTGATGGTTAATACTCTGTGTCAACTTGATTGGATAGAAGGATACAAAGTATTGATACTGGGTGTGTCTGTGAGGGTATTGCCAAAGGAGATTAACATTTGAGTCAGTGGGCTGGGAAACACAGACCCACACTTAATCTGAGTGGTCACAATCTAATCAGCTGCCAGCACATCTAGAATATAAGCAGGCAGAAAAATGTGAAAAGAGAGACTGGCCTAGCCTCCCAGCCTACATCTTTCTCCCATGCTGGATACTTCCTGCCCTCAAACATCAGACTCCTAGTTCTTCAGTTTTGGAATTCAGACTGGTTCTCCTTGCCCTTCAGCCTGCAGAAGGCCTATTGTGGTACCTTGTGATTGTGTGAGTCAATACTTAATAAACTTCCCTTTATATATCTCTCTCTTCCCTTAGTTGTGTCCCTCTAGAGAAACCTAATACAAATACCAACTTGACTACCATATATGTTAAACATATTGACACAATTATAAGAAAATGTGGGAGGATATCATCTATTTTTAGAATTAAAGTTATAATTAGCCAATTTGATTCATAAATTGAATTTTATTAGTGGAGTGTATTAGTAGTTAACCAATTTGATCAATTCTTTTTCTTTAAACATTGTAAGCACATTAGTAGATATATGTAATTCTTCCCATTATTCCCCATCCTTAGGGAAAAGCCTCTGCTCTTTTTGCACAGTAGTCAAGGCATATTTAACTATCATCATATTGACACATTGTCTTTATTCTTACCCTCCTAGATGAGAACAGTCTCTGAATTAACAATTCATTTTTCCACCATTGAATTCAGATTGTTTACTGTCATTTTTGTTTTGTTACTGTTTAAAATGATTATATTTAGAAATGAAACGATATTTTCAAACATATTTGATACACCTGAGAACTACTAAAGAGCTGCAACGTAAGCCTAAACCAATGCAACACCTTCAGATACAAATGGCAGATTGAACCCATGTTTTCATCTATACTCCCTTCCAAACTGTTTAAATGAATTGTGATAGAACCACATGGTGGAGCGCTAACCACTGGTCAAAAACAAGAAGGCAGCTGGGAGCAGTCACTCATGCCTGTAAACCCAGCACTTTGGGAAGCCAAGGCCAAAGGATTGCTTGAGGGCAGAAGTTTGAGACCAGTCTGGTCGACATAGTGAGATCCAGTCTTTACAATATATATATATTTTAAACAATTAGCCAGATATGGTGAAATGTACCTGTAGTCTCCATTATTCCACAGGCTGAAGCAGGAGGATCACTTGAGTCCAGAGTTCAAGGTTGCAGTGAGCTATGATAGAACCACTATACTTCAATCTAGGTGACAAAGGGAGACCCTGTCTCAAAAAAAAAAAAAAAAAAAAAAAAAATTGGAGACTATTTTAACATACTGCTATGAACAATTTTTAGCATATATTTGGTGAAAAAAAGCGGGAAAAAATAAGTGTGAAAAAATATATCATGTTACTTAAAATAAGGAATATAAGTACATACATATTTATTTGTTTTACATAGAAAAATAAAGCAAAGCTAACAAGCAAAAATGACTGGCAAAGATAGAAAACAGAATGAACACAGGATCTAAAATCTTTAAATATACCTTATTTGTATATTTGACTTTTGAACCATATTTTGATTTTAAGATTTTAAAAAATTTAATGTTTTACACAAAACACTTAAATATTTTTAAAACCCTTAAAATTTAAAAGATTAAACGGAAGAGCAAATTGGTGGCCTAACTAAATGGAAATTTCAATTCAGTTAACTTTCAAAATGGTAATTTTACACATATATCTTGTAGCATATATCCTAAAATAAAATAAAATACAAGTCTTGAAATGATTTAATATTCATATCATTATAAGTAATTTTGTATGTTGAAACAAACACAAATGCACATATATAACATAGAGCATGCTTGTATATACATAAGAATATATATATTCATGAATATATATTATGTATACACATACGTGTGTATATATGTACAATTGGGTTGTTTTATATATGTACATATGAAACATATACACATATACATATATGAAACAACTCAATTGTCTAATAATAGGAGAACTGTTGAAAACAACAACAGCAAGAACAACAATAACCAAATCATGGTATATCTGCATGTAGGTATATCTATGATTAAAGAAGTTCATAAAATTACTTAAATTTGTTAATGTGGAAGAGAACAAGACTTTCAGCTTATAGAAAAGGTATATAATGCAAAGCACTGTTAAATAAAAATTTAACAATTTAAATATGAATTGGAAGTATTAATGGGAATTCAAGATGCACCAACTGGCTCCCAGTACAGATAAGAATATTTATATTAGAACCTTGAACAACAAAAAAACATAGCTGGCTAACAACTCACAAGCATCTATTTTACCTGTTTAGGTATAAAAACATGTATTTCAGGATTATTGATAATGGAACTATTTGTACTGAAAAATGAGTTAGGAAAAAACACAAATGTCCAATAACAGGAGAACTGTAGGAAAAAACAGCAACAACAATAACAAAACTTGGCTGGACACCCTGGCTCACATCTGTAATCCCAGTATTTTGGGAGGCCAAGGTGAGTGGATCACTTGAGCCCAGGAGTTCCAGACCAGCCTGAGCAACATGGAGAAACCCTGTCTCTATTAAAAGACACACACACACACACACACACACACACACACACACACAATATTGTCTGGATATAGTGGCAGTGGTGTGGGCCTGTAGTCCCAGCTACTCAAGAGGCTGAGACGGGAGAACCACGTGGGCCCAGGAAGTTGAGGCTGCAGTGAGCCGAGATCACCTTCACTCCAGCCTAAGTGATGGGAATCAGACTCTTTCTCAAAAATAAATAAATAAATAAGTAAATAAATAAATAAATAAATAAATAACAAGCGTCATATCTATACCAATGGTTCTCAATGTGAGATGATTTTGCTCCTTACAATATAATTGGCAATGTTTGGATAGATTTTTGATTGTCATAATTGAAGGGAAGGATCCTAGTGGCCTCTAGTCAGTACAGGCTGGTAAATTTTCCACAATGTACCTTCAAACTCCTCACAAGAAATAGTATTTGGTACAAAATATAATCAGTCCTTCATATCAGCACGATTCACATCCTCAGATTCAACCAACTACAAATTGAAATATTTAAAAATAAAAAATAACAATACGGCAATAAAAATAATACCAATAAAAATGCCATATAACAACTATTTATATAGCATTTAATTGTATTAGGTATTACCAGCAATCTAGAGGTGACTGAAAATGTGTGGAAGGATTTGCATAGGTTATATTCAAATACTGTACCATTTTATAAAAGGGACTTCAACATTCAGGGATTTTGGTGTCTGTAGGGGGTCCTGGAACAAATATTGCCTCTCTCTTCTTGTAAATACCAAAGATTGACTGTAGCTATAGTGCTGAGGTTGAGAAACCCTGATGTATACTGGTACTGTACATCCACAGTAAAGAATAAAAAGTTGTCTTCCTCTATTAATTTAGGCGTATCTACAGCTTATAATAAAGAGAAAGATCAAGGTACAAAACAGTGTATCTAAAAAATTAACTTTAGAATTTTAGGTGGGATTTGGGATGATAACAATCTTTTTCTTTATATGCCCCCAAAACGACATACACATATGCTTTTATTTACAAGAAGTAACAATGGAATTGATAATAATTACTACATATGGGAGAGAGAAAGAACAAGGCAGAGAAAGCAGAAATGGAGGCAAGATTTATCTGTGTATATTATATAACTTACTGAGGAGTTTGACTTGTGATTAGGGCAAATGCAATACTTGATTAAAATTATTTAAATATCAAAAAGAAAATCAAAATCAAAGGTAGAACAATATAGTCAAAATAAAATATTCTTAGAATACTTGTAAGGGTCAAGAAAATCATCTAGGCAGACAAACACAAAGGGAAATATGAACAATAGTAGACAAAGAACAGAAAATTATGGGATTAATCCATTTTTAGAAGGAGTTCCTGAAATACAAGACAGAAAAGTGAAGTAGGAAGGACTTTTCAAATACATTCTTGAATATTTCCCTGAACTTAACAATTGAACCTCTAAATAGAAAGGGACTCTTAAGTATTAAAATAAATTTTAAAAACCCACACTAAAGCACATCATTGTATAATCCATAACACCAAAAAATGTTTTAAAGGAGGTATGGACTTCAAAGCATTTATTTATTTTATTTATTTTATTTTTTGAGACAGAGTTTCACTCTGTCACCCAGGTTGGAGTGCATTGGTGCGATCTCGGCTCCCTGCGACCTCTGCTTCTAAGGTTCAAGCAATTCTCCAGCCTCAGCCTCTCGAGTAGCTGGGATTACAGGAGCCCACCAACACGCCCAGCTAATTTTTGTATTTTTAGTAGAGACGGGGTTTCTACATGTTGGCCAGGCTGATCTCGAGCTCTTTACCTTGTGACTCACCCGCCTTGTGACTCAATCCCGAAGTGCTGGGATTACAGGCGTGAGTCACTGCGCACGGCCCTTCTAACTCTTCAAATAATTTATACACATATACACACACACATACGCACACACATACACACAACCTACAGAAAGAATTAACTATTGAAAAAGCGTCAATGCTCTTAAGAACAATACTAGTTGCTAAGGCATTGAAGCAGCATCTCCAAAATTCTGAGGTTCAGTGGATGTTGGCAGAAGTGGGGTATGTTAATTGCAGATCTGATCCTCAATGATGTCTTAGTTTTCTCCATACTCTTCCTCTTTTTTTGACTGCCAGGCACATGTAGAAAATTTTGTGCAGGAATCTAGATGTCAGCAGATCCCCATAGTGCAGAGTCAGTCTCAGCTTTTGGAGCTGAGTCCTCACTCTGATCTAAGTTAGATAAGAAGTGGGTGTGAAATACTATTTTATTATTTAAAGCCACTAAAATCATTGAGTAGTTCATTTCAGCAGTTAGCATACCCTGACTGATACACACAGGATTTAGGTAAGAAGATCCTACACAGTGGATAGCTAATGGGAAGTCCAAGATCAAAAGCAGTTAAATAGGACTGAAAGCAATCAATCCAATTGAACAATCCAGGAAAGGAGGTCTCTGGGTGAGAAATGGTTAACTGATAGGTTTACGTGGAAATTTACTTTCAACAACTGTTGGAGAGAATGGGAAGAAAATTCAGAATTGTATTTTTTTTTAATGAGGAAATATTAACTCCAGGAAAAGCAACGAGAAGAAAGATAATCATGCTATATTACTTGGATCAGCAATGACTAAAAAAACATATAGCCAAAATTTGTGATGGTGAATAGAAAGACCATAGGTGATTTGAAGGTAGATTTATAAAAATAATATATTCATATTAACTGGAAACATGTATGTAAATATCGAAATCGTCAGCTAAGATTAATGAAAGTGGCTCTCTCTCGAAAGAGCAGGCTAGTGTAACAGGGAGAGAAGAGGCACCCCATCTTTCTGTTGCTTCTCTTTATACAATATTTACTGCTATTTAACTATGTGTGTGTATACATATGTGTTCCTATATATGTGTGCATGTATAAATGTACAATTTTAGATTAAAATTTAAATTTATTTGATAAAATAAAATTAAATTTGAATAGGCAGAATGCGGTTTGGAGCAACAATTATAAGAAAATGTGGATTGAAAGCAGCCACTTTTGTATTCACATTCCTCTCCAATTTATTGTTCAATCTTCTGTCCACTATGCACATCTGGATAATATATTTTCTTGTTCTCCTAACATAGTTTTCTTTGTTGACCCTTTATTTATACCTATTAACATTTTTGTTGGAATACTATCTCTTTTCATCTATACTATTGAGAGGTGAAGCGAGCTGAACTTCCTGGGTTGAGTGGGGACTTGGAGAACTTTTCTGTCTTACAAGAGGATCGTAAAAGGCACCAATCAGCACTCTGTAGCTAGCAAGAGGATTGTAAAATGCACCAATCAGTGCTCTGTAAAACCCACCAATCAGCGCTGTGTAAAACACACCAATCAGCACGCTGTAAAACACACCATTCAGTAGGATCCTAAAAGTAGCCAATCACAGGAAGGATTGAGAAAAGAGCCCTCTGATAGGACCAAAACAGAACATGGGCTGGGACAAACAAGGGAATAAAAGCTGTCCACCCCAGCCAGCAGCGGCAACCCACTGGGGTCCCCTTCCAGGCTGTGGAAACTTTGTTCTTTTGTTCTTCACAATAAACCTTGCTACCACCCACCCTTTGGGGGTCTGTGCCATCTTTAAGAGCTGTAACACTCACCAAAAGGTCTGCGGCTTCATTCCTGAAGTCAGTGAGACCATGAACCCACTGGAAGCAAACCAACTCTGGACACACTATTAAATCTTATTTGTTTTAAAAATACAACCAGTTTCTCAAATACTACAAAAAATGTCTCCAAGTCTAAAGTCTGTTATTCTTATTGTGATTCCCTATAGCTTTTTCATACATTCTGGCACTTGACAACACTAAATATTTTTGAAATTAATGACGTATTTATTCCTTAATGGGTTTTTAAGCTATATAAGAGACCATACTATCTCCCTGTAGACACATAATAAATGTTGGTTGAAATAAAATTATATTAAACCAAATAGTGTGCATATGTCCCATTCAGCCAGCACATTTTTAGGCACAAATTTCTTTTTTTTTTTTTTTTTAATTAGAAATCAAATGAACTTAAATGAACTAGAATCAGATATGAATGTCTCTAAGAAATTGTAAAATCTCTGTCTTCCTATTAGGCTAGGATATGGGTGATATACATTGGAGAAGCTGATAGAGTTTTTTTCTTATATTTAAAAAACTGTGATACTTTCCTATTTACTCACTACTTTCAGTGGTTAAAAATTTTAGAAAATTTCAAAGGAAAAAAATGAGTCAAAATGAGTTTTTAAAATGAGGTAACATTTCAAGAAGAACATATTTTTATCTTTGACAAAAATCTCCAAATAACAAACAACTACAAACACAATGTTTTACTACTTTTCATTTATATTTGGATTTTCTACTTCCCAATGTGTCAGCTCTCCCAGAAGTACCCTACATTTTGGCTTCTGTCAACAATGCAAACCGTATCCAACTTTTAAGGTAAACAATGTTTTCTCTCATTAACATTTATGGTCTTTGGTTTGACTAATTTCAAATAAACTTAGATCTCTAAAATTAGTGCCACAAGACAGGCACTTTACCCATTATCAGTAGGGGAAAAAATAAGCTGTCAACATCAATTCCAGTTTGAAAAAGAAGTTTAGTCTATATTTAAATACAGATGTTGAGGCCTCCAACACAAAAATACTTTCTCTTAGCTAAGCCTTTATTTTTCCTAAGAAGGACAACTGTGTTAGCAGCTTGTTTATAAAAAAAAAAAAAAATTCAATATAGAAACACATAGCAGCATGTGGACTGAATCTGACAGCATGAGTGCTACATAAAGGGACAATTAAAAAATGTAATAGATGTTGCCACATCTTGCATAAGAATGAATTCATTTCCCAGGGTCTTTTCAGTTACAGCAGCCTTAATGCTATCAACACAGGTATGGGGAGACTGTAGGTATCTTATTGGTGCAGTAAACCTACTGGAGAAGGACCAAAGCATGATGTGTTTTGTGTTTTACAGAGTTAGGAAAGTGATTTAATATGACATTCCTGTCACTCACAAGGAGTAAGCAGAAAAATTTTAAAATGCTTTTATTTAATGATCACAGGCTAAAAAAAAAAATAGAAGTATGAGTTTTATGTCTTTACCCTGAGGTTGAACTTAGCCTGGTATGCTAATTGGAAATTATTGCATCATTAAGAACCCAAAATTATAAAATCAAGATGAGGTCAGAATTGGTCACAAGGGTGCAGGCACATTCTTATTGATTATCTATGATGTATCCTGCTCTTTGCTTAGTTCTCTATATAAGTTATGACTGCGTAGTGATTAATTCCAAACAAATTTCAAATGTCAACAAAGCCGAAAATATCAAAAGGAGGAGACCAGTAATCTTTGCTCTGTAACCAGAAAGGAGTATCCTAACAGATAGGAATTATGTCACTGAATCTGTATTCATGCAAGCAAGAGAGAAAGAGAGAGGCCTGTTAAAGGAGAAATTCTAATAAATTACGAGATAATATATAGCTATATGTGGAAATGCAGAGTTATTTCTAACGCAGGGTAATTTCTAAGGACAAATGTCCTTGAAGTGTCACTAATCACTTTCCATTTTGGAGATTTTAAGCTTGTTTTGACTATTTTTCCAAGTACAAGTACAGTGCAAGACTTCCCCTGTTACTACTTTACTAGGTTTCTAGTTTACTTGTAGACGTCTGAGGAAAATTGTCCACACAGACGGAGACACAGAAATACCCTTTTTACAAGGGGTCTGTCATTCCTGCTGTTCAGTGAACAGGAGCAGCGGTAGGGAAGTCTTCCATACAACCAACTGAGTAACCACTGAACAAGACATGGTACAGGGATGAGAGGTTCATGCTCCAATGAAGCTGAGTGGTCTGGGATGCTAAATTTCCCTGGGCCTCTAGGACTTTCAAATGGGGTTGCTCGTAGTGATTCTTCTGTAGGTCAGAGCACCTAACTGACATGAAATCGGTTTCCAGCCTCCCAAATGTGCTTTGTCTGCTCTGTTTTTCTCTGTTCCTTCCTACATTCCTTCACAAAATTTTGTTATTCCTCCACAGTTCACTCTTTCTTAAATGCCCAATGAATACCCCAAGTCTCAATTTTTCTTAAATGTTACTTCTCTTTCTCATTTTCAGGATTAAACAAGAGAGCCCATAAAAGCAAGAACAGAGAGGAGATTAATCATCAAATATCCCCAGAAGATAAAATAAAATATTGATGTTTCACAGAATAAAAAATAAAACTAAATAGTTGTTTCCCTATTAAAATAGGTTGTCCTATTTTAATGTGTCATAATAATAGCATGATAAATTCTAGGTTATTGGATTATTATCAGGATGATCTTTTATCATGAAAATAATGGTGAAACTACACAGTAGATATTATTAGATACAGCCCAGAGATCAGAAAACTAAGGCTCAATGAAATAACAGGTCCAAGTCTCAGAGCAAATTAAGCAACCAGCTTTACACAATCTGTAAGACTTTAAATTCTTTTTCAGTGAACTTTAGCCAAATTAGCATAAAGTACAAGAAAGGAATCGGAAGGAAACCAAGCTGTATAGCCTGAAAATGCACAGATTTTAATGATAGAAATAGAGGCAGTTCTAAAAGCAAGAGTAGAAGATGGTCTTTTTGAAATAATAGTAGCAAAGTCTTATAAGATTCCAAATACTGAGAAAATGTAATGCCATGCAAAATGCCGCGATGAAACCAAGGAGAACCGTGAAGCCCAACTCAGTTCAAGCCTCGTTAGAGCTGAAGAGATTCCAATAGCTCCTCACAGTGATTGGTAGTTCATAGAGGCACATGTTTACATATATGAATATCGTTTTATAAAGCTGCCATGATTTACTCAGATAGTTGCTTTCAATGTTAAGTCTTCTCAAACAGATATTATAGTTTTTCTCAAGTTCTCCCTCGCCTCCCTCTGGCCCATGGCATCTTATTCTGTTGGCCAGGCTGTAGTGCAGTGGCATGATCTCAGCTCACTGCAGCTTTGATATCCTGGAGCTCAGGTGATCCTCCCCCCCAGTCTCCTGAGTAGCTGGGACTACTACATGTGCCACTATGCCCTGCTAACTTTTTTTTTTTTTTTGGTGTTTTTTTAGAGACAAGATTCCATCATGTTGCCCAGATTGGTCTCAAACTCCTGGGCTCAAGCGATCTACATCTGCTTTGGCCTCCCAGAGTGCTGGGATTACAGACATGAGCCAACAGGCTGGAGCTCAAGTTTTAACTTAGAGATCGTAGTAGATGTTATAGCTCAAATGTACGTAACCATAATAATGTTAATCAATTTAGCCTTACAGAGGATGAGTACCAAGATGGTCATGACCAAGATACTGTTAACACTATGGTTCATAAGTAAAGATGATTATTCATGTGGAATTAGATTAATTTCTCCAGAAAAAAAAAGTCTATACCAGAATGATAATGTCTGAAACAAGTTGTCCTTAAACAGAGAGAGTCCCTGATTTTAGGGAGTCAATGGAATAGTAAATACTTAAAATTTATACTGAATACTCAAGTCCACTTCTTGCCTCATTGTTATTCCTTAAAACAAACATTCTGTTGGACACCATTTCCTTGATTTAATTGGCCATTTTCAGAAGGAAGAGAATAATCATTATCAAATAAGAATTAATATGATGCCAGAGGAGATTATCTCCTCAGTGACCTCAAGAAGATCATTTCCTAAATCGGTCATTAAAATTAACATGTCCATTATTCCAAAAATACAAGACAATTAATTGCTTGAAGCTAATAACTTTATATATTAAAGGAGTAAGTTGATGAATATTTTGAATACCAACATGCTATTCTTACTGCCATTTATTATTTCTTTGAAAATGTTGGGTAAAAAGCCAAAATAACACTTCTGAAGCATTCACACATATTCTCAAATTTTCTCAGCAGATCTTTGTAAAAGCAGGAGATGGACAAAGATAGAATTATTATTTATTCACACAGCAAACTGTCATCTGAACATCTCCTTATGCTTCTGAAATATGTGAAAATGAAATGACTCAGAATATAGTAGCCACTTACCTATTACCCCTATATTTAGCTAAATTATTGCTCTTTTTTTTTTTTAAACTCAGATGGCTCTCATGCCACTCATACACTGAAATATATGTATTCTAGCAAAACACAATTCGGTAGCATTCTAGAATTGTGGGGTTCTATTGATCTAGTGACCAGGAAAAGTAACCAGTCACCATTATTAATAGTGCATACAGAATGATGCTAAATAAAAAAGAATGCAATAATTACACTTAATGAAGTCTAACTGCTGCATGTACACACATATCACATGCATATACACACACACATAGAGAAAGTGAATACTTATTATTGGATTGAGAGCCCATGATCATGATCCAGGAGGATCCCATCAACATCTTTCATTTAATTACATTTGAATAGATGCTTTTTTCTAATAACGTAACTTTCACTAGTTCCAGGGTTTTGATGTAGATATTCTTAAGGGGACCATATTTCTGCCTATCACTCCAACATAATCATTATCGATCTCAAGTATTTTCCCCTCATTTATATGAAGAAATAAAGTAATGCACATTGTTTCCAGAACTAAAGGTTGATTTTACTTCCAATATTGTTGCTTATTATACTTCAGAGCTGAGACCTATGCACTAGGATGAAATATTACAAGACCAAAGCCAAAAGTAGATCTCAAACTTATTGCTCTTAATTGATAGCATATTACTTCTGAGAGTGATTAAACTTGGGGGTGTGTGTGTGCATGCACACGTGTATACACATATATATATTTAAATGTGTGTATACACGCGCACGCATACATATATAAAATTTGAAACAGCATCAGGAGATGTGTTATTTGTTAGCAACATATGAATCTATAATATCCACACAATACATATGCCCTTTCATTTGAGGACATATTTGAGACTCCCAAGTACGTCTGACTTTCTTTGCTTATTGGAGACAGCTCTGGCATATGTGTACACTTTATCTTTGTTTCTCTGTAACTGGACATTACATATCACTAACGATTCAGATATATCAAGTCAAAAATTATTTCTGATTTCACAGCAGTAGTCAAATTTTGTTATATAATTTCTAATTTATTTAAAACAATGTACACTTACATATTTAGCAGGCTTCACTGATAGCCAATTCCCCAGGCACTGATCCTGGTTTTGAGTCTCTACTTCAGAGGTGTATAGCAATCTCTCCATGAAAATATTGGAAGTTTAGTATACTCTATTTTTAAGGCAAAAACAGTTTGAATTTACTATTTTTATTCATATGAGTGGAGGAAAAACACTTATGGTTAATAATAATTATGTTGGAGTGGTAGGCAGAAATATGGTCTCCGAAAACATTTCTGTATCAAAACCCTGGAATTAGTGAAAGTTACCTTATTAGGAAAAAAGCCTCTATTCAAATGTAATTAAATTAAGGATGTGAATGAGGTCATCCTGGGTTACCATGGTGGGCCCTAAGTTCAAGAATAAGTGTCTTTATAAAAGACATCAAGGAAAGATTTGACTGGCAGAAGAGCAAAGGCAATTAGGTCATGGAAGTAGAGACTGGAGTGATGAAGCTATCAGTGACCAGAAGCTGGAAGAGGCAAAAATTGGAATCCCCACTTAGAGCCTCTTGGGGAATCAGGGCCCTGCTGACACACTGACTTCACACCTCTGGCTTCAGAACAGGCAGAGATTAAATTTCTGTTGTTTTAAGTCACCCAGTTTGTAGACATTTGTTACATCAGCCTCAGGAAACTAATACAGGTGGTAAACCATTTTACAACTGATATACTGAATGATGATTAATAAAAGTACTAGGAGTTGTAGGGACCAGAGAACAAGGAAGAATGTAAAATTAAGTGCATACTATGTGAGAAGAAAAGCATAATCAATTTCTATGCTGTGCTGTGAAGGAAAGAAATTTATGCAAGATGACTCAGGAGGGGTGCATGTGCGTGTGTGTGTGAGAGAGAGAGAGAGAAACAGAAAGAGAGAGAGAGAGACAGACAGAGAGAGAGGGAGACAGAGAGAGAGAGAGAGAGAGAGAGAGACATTGTATAAAAACACTCTACTTAGGAAAACCGCCAAAGCAGTGAGGCAAGTTGCATGGTCAGGGGAGGTGGGTAGCATGTGGTTTAAGGGATAATGTCATTTTAATTCAGTCAGAAATGAATTGGGGTGAAACAATTGAGTGTACCAAAAGCATTATATCTGAAAATGAACTTCTTTCCAGGGTACAGATACTGGTGTTAGAAAATTGTGAGTTATCATATTAATCTATTCATGAATTTTAACATGTATTGCTTTTCTAAAATACCCATAGACCACAGACAAATATTTCAATGATATCAGAAGTTTTCATAACCAAAATAAAATTTTACTTTCTGTTCAACAATTGACACTTTCAGTGGAGGCCAATATATAACCGAGATGGGCTACATCATTCTTCATTATCCTTTAATGTACTCCTTTCCAATCCATTATAAAGTGGGACTATACCCTAGTTGTACATAGTTAGAAGTAGGGGGCATGATTTAGTTTAGCCTGTACCATTAGCTTTCAGATTTCAAGACCAAGTAACAGACCAGAAAATCAGGGCTTTATCCAGTCTACCACTGAAGGTCATTTAGGTTGAGTCCATGTATTTGCTAATGTAAACAGTACTGAGATGAACACACATGTGCATTTTAAAAATGAATGAGATCATGTCCTTTACAGGACCATGGACGGAGCTGGAGGCCATTATCCTCAGCATACTATCACAGGAACAGAAACCCAAATGCCACATGTTCTCAGTTATAAGTGGGAGCTAAATGATGAGAACACATGGACAGATAGAGGGGAACAACACACACTGGAGACTATCAGAGGGTGGAGAGTGGGAGCAAGGAGAGGATCAGGAAAAAAATAACTAATGGATACTAGGTTGATGAAATAATCTGTACAACAGACCCCCATGACACAAATTCACCTATGTAACAAATCGCACATGTATCTCTGAACTTTAAAGTTCAACAAAACACAGCAAAACAAAAACAACAAAGAAAATCAGGGCTATGGACTGTAGCATAAATCCAACAAGTACCTTTTCTAAGCATTATTTTCTCATGTGTGAAATAATCATAGAGGAGGGCCAACATTAAAAACAAACAAACTGAAAACATTTCATAGTAATAGATGATTCTATAAATTGCAATACTAGAAATGTATACAATATGCTTAAAATGCCTCAAAATTTATTTCCACTGTGAAGTGAGTAGTGTCTAGGAGCCCCAAATTCAAATTAAATAAGGATTCCAACATAGGCACTCTCTTTTCGGATAACCAGTTCATACTGGGACAATGCCAGCTATTGTCTCTCCTACTAGCCAGGATATAAGAGCAACTTTTGTGTCTGCACTGGTTGAAGGAAGAGGAAACTTAGAGCAAATGCTAAAAGGTTATATGATTAAAGATTGTTTTATGCAAGGTTATGGAGGGAGGGTTTTTTCTCATGGCACAGAAAGTGGTTGACATAAAAAATTGATAATAATGCCTTATTGAATCCCTGCAGATAAATTCAACCCCATGTGACAGCACATATATATTGGACACCAATTTATGCATGTTAATTTTTTGTACTCATGCCATGAAAAAAGACAATAGTCACATCACAGACTTAGGATTGGTATTAGTATTTAATTAGACTGTAGGTATTAACATATATAAAAAATGAAAGCTAACTTTGGAAACAAAAATATACCCCAAAAATTTCTCCTCATTTTTATTGAATAGCTTAAGTTTATTTCAATATACTAAATAAAGAGATAGCTTACAATATTTTTAGCTATTTAGGTGTCCAAATATTTTCAATCAGATGAGTTATAAGAGATTGGGAATTTAAAGACATTTCTTCGCATTTGATTAGAAAAAGAAATATTCATTTATAATTAATACTTTCTGGATAAAAAGCTTTCATAACATACAGCGAATTAAAAACTCAAAATGTATTAAGTCTTCCTTGGTGGCCAGATAAACAGAGATTTATGTTTTACTTGGAGCATGACACATGTTCTAAGATACATTTGTACAGTGTGATAATTTATTGTGGCAATATATTATAATGCTGTTCAGCAAGTTTAAACATTCCACAGTAAAAAAAAAATTGCATGTGAGTGGACAGGGGTATGGAGAAACAGAAATGAAATACAGTTCCAGATCTCTGCTGAAAAAATGGAATGGTTTATAAAACTTTTTACATAAGTATAAAATATCATTCGGGAATCTTAAAACATGTACTGAGGCACTTTAATATTTCAGATGATTTGCTTCAAAAGCAACTTCTTATTTGTTAAAATATTAAAAATCACCAAAATTGTATATAAAGAAGAGTACACTTAACCTAAAGAATAATTTTAGTACATTTCTATGAACATTTCAGATACATATATGAATTTGATAGTAAGAATAAACAATCCTCTGAAATTTTTATTTCTGCTTTCAGTAAAGTAAGATCTCAATTACTTTAAAATGTATAGTGATACCTAAGTACATATACTCTACCTCTAATCACACCCCCTTAAATCTCATGAGCAAAATTGGGATTTATTGCTTACCAATATACCAGCATATTTGCGTATTCCATAGGAATACAGATTGTACAAAAAGAAGAAGGAAGGAAGGAAGGAAGGAAGGAAGGAAGGAAGGAAGGAAGGAAGGAAGGAAGGAAGGAGGGAGGGAGGGAGGGAGGGAAGGAAGCAAGGGAGGGAGGAAGGAAGGAAACAGAAAGAAACAAAAGAAAAGACAGAGAGAAAGGGAAAGGAAGAAAGAAGGAAAGAAAGAGAAGAAAGAAGAAAGAGAAAGAAAGGAAGAAAGAGAAAGAAAGAAAGAAAGAAAGAAAGAAAGAAAGAAAGAAAGAAAGAAAGAAAGAAAGAAAGAAAGAGAAAGAAAGAAAGAAAGAAAGAGAAAGAAAGAAAGAAAGAAAGAAAAGAAAGAAAGAAAGAAAGAAAGAAAGAAAGAAAGAAAGAAAGAAAGAAAGAAAAAGAAAGAAAGGAAGGAAGGAAGGAAGGAAGGGAAAGAAAGAAAGAAAGAGAGAGAGAAAGAAAGGAAGGAAGGAAGGAAGGAAGGAAGGAAGGAGCGAGGGAAAGAGAAAGAAAGAGAGAAAGAAAGAGCATGAAGTATACTTGAAAGAAATTTCCTAAGAATTGAAAAGTATATCTGACAGTGCAAATTTTCGAAAAGGGGGTGTCCTGAGTCAAAGGTGACGGTTGCTTTAGGTTCAGGGTATGGATGCATTTGATTCCATTTAGATTCAACATTTCTGCCAAACCCAGCAGTGTCTAGAGGCGATTGAGGTAATTGATGAGTCAGAGCCACCATCTGTGTTGCCTCAGTGGGGCCCAAAACAGCAGCAATAGCTATAGGAATTAATACAGCAACTACATGCTGGAGGTACAGATGCTGATGGGTTCAAAAGAAACCGTGCCTCAGAGGGGTGTGGAACTGTAGACAGTTGCTAAAAGATGAGAAGCAAGGGCTGGGATATGTCCATTTGACATGTAAGACTTTTAGATGGAGAAACTAATGTGATTTTTCCTGTAACATAGAACATGGTGAGGTCAAAAGGCATTTATGTTGTATATGTGCTAAATTTAAGTCATATGTCTCATTGGTTATTATTCCTTTATCTGCAAAAATCTACCTTATTTCTTTAAATTATGTTGAAACCAATTCAATGAATACCAAAATGAGAATAATCTGAATTTATAGAGCAAGTAGACAATTCAACAATCCACTCATAAAATTCATATTTTATCAATTATATGCAAGGAATAATTCTAGGTACTATGAGAAATTCAAAGATGGCAAATAAACACATTGATTAAACATCTGTATTAAGTCAATTATTTGCTAGCTTGCTAGGTGCATCCAGAAGATCCTCAGTTTTTTCTTTTTCTTTCTTTTTATGTGATGATGGTAGGAGTATATGAGTAAGTGAAGAAATGGACAGATAGAGATGGAGTGAGGTAAAGCAAAGAAAGCACTTAAGCTTAGGGGTGCAGGTTCCTATTTCATTGCTCTTATAGCACACTAAGCTATCTCAGACTACATGCTATATACATATCTATGCATATCAAAAATATATCATAAAGCTATTTTATAAAGAAAATCATATTTTAACGTATAAAAAATAGGAATAAATACACAGTAACTGATTTTCTTAAATCATTTTTCTAATCTCCAGTTAAAAACTAAATATATTAGTAGTAACAAAATATGTCACAACTGTAAGGTGGGTGGAAATAGACATATAAACTCTGTATACTTAGATCACAGACAAAGGAATTGAAAGAAGGAACTGGGACTTGCCAGACTCAGTCAAAAATGTGGAACCTCAATTCATTTAAACAATCCAATTACCTACTTTTACTATCCTTTTCATATGTGTGTGTGTGTGTATATATATATCTCCCCATTTTAATGATATCATATAACAATTAGAGCTGCACATTTTTAGCAAGTCATTTAAGAAATTCTGCTTACAACAGGTATACAATTGCATTGCAAGAAGTACAAAACACATATATATGGTGAAAACTGCAATTACTTTTGCACCAACCTTGTATATATGTGTGTGTGTATGAAGACACACACACATATATAAACTAATGCATTAAAAGTACTCATAAGGAAAATCTTTTAAACATATTTTAGTTTTCTGTTGCTATGTAGCAAATCACCACAAATTTAGCAGATTAAAACAACACACGTTTGCTACCTCACTGCTCTGTAGGTCATTTTTAGTGGATTCAGCTACATTCTCTCCTCAAGGCTAAAATCAAAATGTTAGCCATGCAGGGCTCTTACGTAGATGCTCTGGAAAAAATCTACTTCCAAGTTCGCCCAAATCTTTGACAGAATCAAGTTCCTTGAAATGAGAGGATTGAGATCTCCGCTTCCTTCCTTGATTTGGGGAGCTATGCTCCTTAGGGAAGCTCTCATTTTTTCTCACTTGATTCTCTTCACCTTCTAACAAGGTTGTGTTTGATCCTTCTCATGCTTCCTATTTCTCTGACATTTCCTCTGCCACCACCCCCAAGAAATCACTATTTTTAAGGGCTTATGTGATTACACTGGGCCGACACAGATAATCTACCATAATCTCCCCATTTTAATGATGTCATATAACAATTAGAGCTGCACATTTTTAGCAAGTCATTTAAGAAATTCTGCTTACAACAGGTATACAATTGCATTGCAAGAAGTACAAAACATAGTGACCACACAATACTGATATATTCTTTTATCTCATCCTTTCCTACTTTAAAAAAAGAACTTCAATCAGTAGTAGAGTACAGGGGCTATCCATCTAGCTGTAGCTTTCTCCAGAAATGAAGAATGAAGACATAATCGCAATTATCTGGCACTGGAACATCTCAGGCTGCCTCTCTGGGAGCATTGCCGAGATCAATGACTCCTTCCCTCATGTCTTCCATGTTTAGGTTCGTAATCCTTCTAAACTACCAGGATTTCTAGTATGTTGCTTTGGTACATGGATTTAAACTTCCGTATTTAATGGGCTTAAGAGATAAATGTAGAAAAATTTTGCGATCATAAAGGGTTCTTTTTACCCTGTAATTACTACTCTTTACTGAAACTTAGAGACAGACAGAAGCCTTTTGAAAGTGAGCTCATTAAACCTCAGCCCAATCCCTTTGCCCATGTTTTAAAACGTGGTCTTCATATCCCTAGCAAAAAACTTTTAAAAGAGGAAGAAATAGGACTTTATGATCTCATGTTTTTAATAGAAAGTTATGCTGAGTGGACTCTTTAAAAGCATGTTTTCCATATATTCTTCAAGTGTTTTTATCTACCACTTAGAAAAATGTATTACAGAAGAATCATAAAAGTTCTCTTCTACTTTATGTTATTAACTTAACATTATGCTCAAGGAACACCACAAAACTTCTACTATTCAGCATTTCAGATTGTTTAATTAAAACACAATGTATTTATCACACAGCACACAGAGACACAAAATTGTCAAACATACGTATGCAAATTTGTTTATATTTACATGTATATTTACATATTTATGTGTATATATTCTAATAATCATCACATACACTAATTCACATTTATACGTTTGCATAATTATCTGAAGAAGCATCCTCTCAAGTGTTTAGACAACCAGTTATAGGTTCCCAAAAGATACTTAATTTTTCAGACTGTCTCTGTGTATTTTAAAAATTCACTTTGTTTGTAAACACACGACAGTAGATATGATAAATTACATTTGAATACTTCAAGCAGGTCCTTAATCAAAGTGACATATTATATGTTCTTGAAATAATTATATAACATTAAAAATTATTTTCTGAAAAATAAAAATATTTCCTATAACTTCTACAAAGCTTTGCTCTTTATCTATAATCCATGTTTAATTGCATACATATTTATAATGTTTCTTGGTTTTCAAATATTACTCAAATAACATTATTTCCATAGACACTGCCTATGTTTCTTCCAAATGTGACATAATTATGTTTGACTTTCATTAGTTTGTTACCACATATTTTTCATTCAGCATTTTAAGTGATTTCCAGTTTGGGTCCACGTGTTTCGTGTTTTTTCTAGTCCATCTCAATTACTAAATCATTACAGATTCTAAAAAATTTTATGTAGGTAGCTCTGCAAAGTACCTGGTTGAAATTAATATTTTCTATTATTTTATGTTTTATCTTTTTGGTTCCTTTTCTGCTTCTCTCTACTTGACTGCTGGCCCAACTGATTCCAGCGAAGGTTGCCCATTTCTAGAATACAGAAGCACAACCAGGGGCTATGATGGTGTTTCTCCATGTGCAGTCCACGCACGTTTGGCTCAAAATACTCACGTGCTCTCTGAAATAAAAGCAACTCTGGCCCCATCCCATATTTATTTAATCAGAATCCCTATAGTGAGGGTAGAGGTTGTAATTCCTGAAATCTTTTTTTAAGAGTTTTGTTTGTTTGTTTTGTTTTTGTTTGTTTGTTTTGAGACGATGTCTTGCTCTGCTGCCAGGCTGGAGTACAGTGGTGCGATCTCGGCTCACTGCAACCTCTGCCTCCTGGGTTCAAGAGATTCTACTGCCTCAGCCTCTGGAGTAGCTGGGACTACAGGCACGCACCACCACACCCAGCTAATTTGTGTATTTTTAGCAGAGACGGGGTTTCACCATGTTGGCCAGGATGGTCTCAATCTCTTGCCCTCATGATCCACCTGCCTCAGCCTTCCAAAATGCTGGGATTACAGGCATGAGCCACCGGGCCCGACTTTGAGATTTTTTTTAAAGGTTCCTTCCCTTTACGTGTTATGAAAGTATTTTTATTTCTCCATTTTGTTTCTTCAATCTATTCTAATTTATTGATACAGTTTCTTTCAAAATTTTTAATTTTTAAAAGCAAACTAATAAAAAAATGATGATCTATTGGTCGCTGCAGAGCACATTCTCTAAAATGGTCTTTCATAAAATCAACATCTATATTCAGACCTATTATTTATAAATGCCTTACAGAAAAGCTAGTCTATATTTTCTTTCTAAAGCTGAGTTTGCTTAATAATTTGCTTTCTTTTTAAGTGCAGAACTTATTCTCAAAGTGACTTTTCATGGTGTTCTAACATCTGCTGTAGCTGAATCTGAAATGGCATTTGCAATTTATTTAATACTTACTAACTAGTGCTGCATTTCACAACAACATCTACGGTCCAGCTTTTTGTGGGTTTATTTAAAAAAAACAAAAACAAAAAAAACCCTGTTTTTCAAAACTAAAGGATACTACCATTTATCTAAAACGGGTACAGAGACTGAGTTCAGGAGGCTTCCATAGTCTCACTCAAGAATTCAAGTTTACCTCTCAGTCTTTCAATCATCACAGTTATAACAACTTTAAAAAGAGCCAACACTGATATTTTGCCTGTCACTTTTCTTAGTGTCAAAACGACCTTGTGATAAATACTATTAATGTTATCACTCCTACTACACAGATGATGATGGTGAAACATAGGTTAAGTTGCCCAAGGTCTTATTATTAAGGATCATAGCCAGGATTTGATCTCTTCAGTAAAGTTCTAGTCAATGCTCTTAACCATTAAGCCATGCAACACACCCAGAAGCAACTGGGTTGTGTTGATGATTATAATCTTTGTTTTAACCAACAATAATTTTTCCTAAATATGATATAGATTTTCCAAAAATACCATAAATTCTTGACTATTTATTTCACTTTATTCCAAAAGGAAGTTGAATTCTGAAATTTAAATGAATAGCAAACAACAGTTGCTTAATTTCACCACTTTTGTCACTTGTAGCCAGTAATTAAAAAGAGATATATAATTTATTTTTGTTGATTTGCATTTCACATATAATTGTAAGATCCTAGAGAATAAAGACTATATGTGTTATACCATCTTCCTCTCTCACATAGTGTGTAGGCCTAGGCTTTGTGCATAGCAAGTGTTAAAAAAGTAATGTGACTCATGTGAGAGTTATTAATTTTATCAAAATTCAGAAATTTAGGGAAATGCACAATAAAATGTATTTTTGTGATTCTGGTCAAATTACTTAAAAATTATATTTTTCCTATGAATAATTTTTATTTCACTTAAATTATTTATAACAAATTAACATATACATAATTAAACATTTACCACAAAGAAAACATTTGTACTATTGTTATCACAGTAAAGAATTTGCTACATAAATTCAATTACAGTTTTGTGGAAAGTATCTTCATTATATAAAAACAATCTACGTTTGGAAAAATTGCACAAAACATGAAAATATAAACTAATTAAGCAAGAATTATCTAAAAAGCAACTCTTCAGAATTTAGAATTATCTAAGAAACAGCCATAAATATTCTGATGTATTTAAGACTCATATTCTAGAATCCTGACTATTATTTTTTATGCTTCTATCGTTAATCTCAAGTTTAGCTTTATTTTTCTAAAGCAATGAGGTCTGTAAAATATTTTTTCAGAATTCTCTGAGGTTTTTTATTTTTTGTCTTTCCTGTCATAGTATGCCAATTATTCGTGGGTTTATAAAGTATATATGCACTGCTAAGGCAGCAAAACAAAAAATACATATGCTATTTATTAATTCATGTTGCTTTATTTAAATTACTTGAAAATGATAAGAAAAAAACTATTGTATTTACAACAGCAACCAAATATAGATAACCTGCACCTACATCTAACAAAATAAATAAAACAAAATATAACATACATTATGTAGTAAATATATTTATAATATATGTTCACTAGTTAACCGTAACTTACTTAAAGTAAATATATATAATATCTACTGGGATATTACCACATTTTATTACGGATTAAACTTTTAATAATTCAGAAGAATAAATGTGATAAATTTAACTTACCCTCAAACTAATGTATGTTTTATTTGTTTGTTTTTTTTATTTTAATTTGACAGTAATTCCAAGATATTTGAGGGTATATAAGGATGTGATAATTGCAAAGAAACTTCTGAAAAGAAAAAGACTAAGCGTGAATTGAAAGTACAATTCGTTAAAAGGTATAATAAACTGTGATACTGTAACAATAATTGAAAATATATAAAAGGAAAAAAATGTAACATCAATAAATAGATCCTATTACATACGTGAATTATGTTAATAAAAGTGACATTTTATTTTCAAACCACATTTCTTGAAATATATATGGCAATAATTTTGTTTTATTTTTTCAACCTCTACATTATATTTTTTTCTTTTTCTAGAATTTACTTGTATTTTCTCTGTGCCTAATATATTTATTTTTGTGCTAGCATCATTGGTCCTGGAACCAGATTATATTATCATCAAGGTAGAGGATCAAAATATAACAATTAAATAAATATATATATATTAAATAAATTAAATAAATATATCTTTTAGTTTTAATATCTGTTAGAGTGAATATATATATATATATATATTTGTTTTTGTTTTTTTTTTTTGAGATGGAGTCTCACTGTGTGGCCCAGAATGGAGTGCAGTGGCGCCATCTCAGGTCACTGCAGCCTCCGCCTCCCCAAGTTCAAGCAATTCTCCTGCCTCAGCCTCCCGAGTAGCTGGGACTACAGGCGCCTGCCCCCAGGCCCGGCTAATGTTTTGTATTTTTAGTAGAGATGGGGTTTCACCGTGTTAGCCAGGATGGTCTTGGTCTCCTGACTGCATGATCCACCCGCCTCGGCCTATCAAAATGCTGGGATTACAGGGGTGAGCCACCATGCCCGGCCCGAAGATATTTTTATTAAAGTCAAACAGGTATACTTGTTCATTTTGTTCCCATGTTGTTCAGCACAAAGTGATTCACAGCATTTATATCTTCAGTCTGAATTGTGTACTGTAGCAATCTAAATCTCTTAATCCTTTGCAGGTTGATTTTAATTTTGCTTGTCTGCTTGTTTTTCATGGGAACATAGGGTTGATGTGACCTTGTCTGATTTTTGGTCGCAAGCACTCAGGAGAGTATGGAATAAGACTCCACGTGTCCTTTGACTAAATTCTCACAATTTTGTACAAAAGTGGCAGGTGTGTTCTCTACACCCACATACACATTGAGCTAGTCTCTTGTCTCTCATACAGCAGGACAGCCTGACAGAGGGCAAGGATAGCTTGCCATGTTTTGTCTTCTGAACACAAGTTTATATAGTTTGTCAAAGATTTCTGAAGGTCATTTTATTTTAGCTCTTCCTGTTTATACGTTTTTGCTAGAGATTTGAGGAGTGCTTCTGGAGGGCAGGAAATGTATTTTGAATGTTAACTGAGGGGAATTTACTTGTGACTTTTGTTTTCAGTTGAGTTGATTCTGTGTTGGGTTAAAGACATGAATTCTGACCTACTCATAGAGTTAATTTCACTCTGTCTACTGAAGAGATTAATTAAATACACCATTATAGTGACTATATTTGATCTTATATTTGCCATGTGGTTCTGTGATGTCTGCTTATTGCTCCTTTGTTGTTTCCTTTGTTTATTATGATGCTACCTGGTGTTATACCTTCTCTGTAAGTTCCATCTGGGATGTGTAGGCAGCCAACTGCTATCAGTTGTTCATTCCATATTACCTCTGAAAAGCATTCATTTCTAAGTATTAAAAAGTAGTCAGAGTTGAAGACATGATTCAAATACGACTAGTTTAGTTAAGCATGAAGTTTTAACCAACCAGGATCCATGATGAGACAGTATTTGTCTAAGAAAGGAAAAAACTGGGTCCAGCTACTTCTGCAGAAGACATAACTTCATATAGAATACATAAGATTCTCATCTTTCCCTGCCATTGACCTATTTATTTGAAATATTTTTTTAAAGAGTGGTGGGCAGATTATTAAATATTCCGCTTCAGGCAATGTGCAATTCTAATATGCCTCTCCAAGGTAGTAAATGAACGATAAGAGGTGGGGCAGTTTTGTATGTAGAACGTTTAAAAGTCCAATAGTGAAAATGACAGAATAGGTCTCAGATAGCTCATCTTCTTTTACCAATTATTTTGGTCAAAAATTGAAACAAACAGCCATGGGGTGATTAATTACTCAAGGATAAATCCCAGTTGCTATAAGACTATGTTTTGACTTGACAAATTGCAGCAATGCAAAAATAAAATTGTTTACTATCATGTTAGCTTATGGGACCTCTAAAAGTCATAGCTTGAATTCTGATTTCAGAGTTCAGTGATTCAAACAACTCCTGAAGTCAGAAGTCAACACTTCAATGAAAAATTATTGCTAAAGTATTCATCAGATTTTATTTTCAATGGTTTAACTTTTTATAAATGTATTGGATCAGTTTATTTGCTATCTACAATATGCCAAATCAATTTCTGAAACAGAAATGCACTCATTCTTAATAGGGTAGCTGGCTTTGTATCATTGTGTGCCTTATTGTCAGGCATAGCAATCAATACTACATAGTATGATTTGAGCAAAGTAGGGAAAGCGATCTACGAAAGTACTTTCTTTGTTTTTTTAACCTGGTTTTAAAGTGACTGAAAGTCTACTACTCAAGACTAATTTTGTTTGACAGGTAAGTGCCCACTCTAGTTGAACTGCCTTAAATGAAATATCTCTCACTGGCAAACACTTCAAGTCACTGGCACTTTGGTGTTACATATTTTTCTCTTATTTTCTCATGTTGGTCGCAGGGAACCCAGTCTCATCAGAATCCTTAGCATGGACTAAAGAAAGGAAAGTTAAAAGACCCTGAGAATTAAGTGACACAAAAGCAGCATGAGGAAGTTGCAAGGAAATTCATTCTTTTTCAAAATGTATTTAAACATAGATCCTCCAAATCTGTCAGTGGTACTGATATTCCTAAAACTCATTTGCCCAAGAGTGAGTCACAACTCTTACTAGACTTTCCCACAGCTCAATTCATTGTAGGCGGTAATGTTTTGCCAGAAATTTACTAAAACCTCTCACTTTATAGAAGAAAGTTAAACACAGAAGCTAACATAATAACCCTGATGACCAGATATGTCATATTCTCAATAGTCCTTTGGGTGCCTTTCTTTAATGTGTTTACATTCCAGAAGTTACAAACTTTTCACCTTCTGTTTCTTCTATACGCCTGCCACTGACTTTATGGAAAACCAGTAGAAAAATCTCATCTGTTCAGAAGCAGTTTCAAGTTGGTGCTCTCTATCTAAAATATCTGTGTAGCAAAGTTAAAATGAAAAATTAAAGATACTTATTTATCACTAACACAAACACAGAAATGTACCTCGAGCGGAGGCAAGTGATATAAAAACAGAGATCAGTGTAAATGACAGACACATTCTAAAAATGTGCATACTTTCTGCTATTGTTGTTAGTGTGGTTTTATGCTTCTTAAATATGATGATAATTTTTATTCACATAGGACATAGTTCTTTGGAGATCTGGGGAACTGATGAAGCTCAGCTATTGTAGCATCTAAATTTCACAGGTTCATGGTGACTTCCGCTTTCCAACTTGGTCTTGACTTTTTTAAATGACTAAATAAAACGAGTGAATCAATATTTAAAGAAAGTTTTTCTTGACTTGATTTGTTTTTATTAAACTTTTGAAGTTTGAGATGAGGAGAAAGATGTGCTTTTAAAGAATGAAGCCTTCAGTGGGATGCTTAAAATACCTTAGGACTTTTCTTTTTTCTTCAGTGCTTGATTAAAGGTACAGGCTGAAGCAAGAAAAAAAAAATGAGTGAGGTCAACTCATTCTTTCTAGATTTAGTTGCTTAACAGTGCCTGCTGCATTCTGTTGGTAAGGACCAGTTTGACCTCACTCACAGATAAAGAGGTTAAAGATTATATAAGGCATAGAAAAGTCCTTGTTGCTCAGTTAGCCAAAGTGATATACTAGCCACTTTTTTTCTCTTTGTAAGTTAACTCTTTCTCTCCCTTCTCTCCTTATCACTGATAGGTAGTGCTAACAAGTGATCTGATTCTTTGTCTTAGATCTACATTGAGGCCCTAAAGTAATGCCTGCATATATAGTATCTTTAGTACATTTTTGCCCCTTCTTTTACTGCAGTACCTGCATGTTTGTCCTCACAGCTTACATAGGAAGACAAGTACCATCCACATGCAAATAGCCTCCATTAGCATGAATCATACAATACGATGCTGCCATTGATTATGTATCCCAGGCGAGAGATACTGGTGTTAGCCTCAGTACTAGGGTTGGGTGACTAAACTTGCCATAATGGGATGAAACTCTATGCATAGATAATTTATACCCGTATCTTTTCATTTGGGTAAATAATAATCATAATATATAATATATATCATAATATAATAAGAATATAATTATTATTATATTATTATTTTGATCTTCAACTTATCATCTCCCCTACTGAACTCATTCTGAATAAGACATTAATTATGAAATACTTAGCATTTTTAATGTATAAAATATTATATGCTAGGTCCTACAGTTCCAAATGGAAAACCGAGGCATAGAAAGTTTATGTAACACATACTATAATTATTGGGTGTAAGAAAGAAAAAAAGGGAAGAAAGGAAGGAAAGAAGCCATGTCATATTGTTGGCTCCCAGAAAACTTAATTGCAAGACAGAAGCAAATTTTTTTCCAATAAAATTTAATTAAGATTTCTTCAATTTTAGCTAAAAAATAAAATTTAGGACTTTGGAATTTGCTAAAAAAAATAGTTGATTACAACTCTGGAAGAGACTATTACTTCCTTCAACTTTTTCCCCCTGTTTGACTTAGAATTCTCTGTAAGGACAGCTTTTGCTCCAGTGTACAATTGACCACATTAAAGTTTGACAAAGAGAAGAGACTGGTTGGGGGTGGGGAGAAGAATGGAAATGAAGAATAGGCAGTGGAAAGTATCTAGGTCAAGAAAATGAGAAAAAAAAGAATTTAGAGACAAAGTATCAGCATGCAAGTCTCAATTGTCTTTGTTACTCACTGTGTGGTCATTAGAAGGGTATTTTTCTTTGATAAAAGCATTATATTTCTCTGTAAATTTAATATAATAATAATAATAAGACATATGTCTATTCTTCTATAAGTATTTTTGAATGCTTACACTGTGGTATGCTCTATGTTTAATTCCTGGGATACAATGATGGTCAAAAATGGTCACTTGCTCAGCATTCAATGAATTTACAATAGAGTAAAGGAGAAATCCTGTAATTAAATGATCACAACAATATTCCAATATGTGCTATTAACAAGGAGTACATGCTATTAAAATTTTAAATTAGGAGTAATCACTTAAGGAAATATGAGGTAGTTATGAGTAGAGCGGGGATTTGAAAGAAGAGTAGAAATTAACCAGATTAGTCTGGTTTGGGATGACAAGTATTTCTACCAGGAGATAGGAATAGTTTAAAGACCCTATCATAGGAAAGAGCATGCTTTTTTTAAGAATTGGAAAATTATGAGCATGGTGTAAAAGAAAGATCGAAAAGAAAGATGAAACCCAGATTGTCAACAGCAATTTACTTCATAGGCATCATGGCTACAATACATGAGAAAATGCTTGTCTAAGTACTTGGCAAACATACAGTTCTACATAAGCATTTGATATTTTTGTGATGTTAATCCAGAAAGATTAGCTCTATTCCAGCAAGTGTAATAAGACTGAAATGTAGGAACACAGAAATTAATTTTAATTTGAGTAACCTATGAGATTCTAGACTGGCTTAATATTATATATTGTGATATCTGTCTTAAATCGATCCAAAAACAATTTTCATAATCACATTGAAAAACATTGCCTTTTGACCACTGAGGAACTGCACAGGTGATTCCCAGATCTGACTTGGTGCATTATGTTTAGTAGAAATGAGAAAGAAAGCAACAAGCTATAAAAAAGCTGTGCAACAATTATGATGGATACACAATTGCACTATCTACCTTTGATTTATAAAGGATACTTACTAATCATTAAGGAATATGTGTGCTTTCTAATAAAAAACTGTTATAAGAATGTCTGCTTGTAATTATCCCAAGAGGAAATCTGAATGACCATTAAATGCAGATTCCACACAGGAATATTGCATTTGCTTACATTAATAAATAATGCCCTTTCTTAGTTTCTTAAAACAAGTAATTGAACACCTTTTTTTGGGTTAAATTTCCTTCTTTGTTTTAATAAACACTTCTAGGGTCATACCATGTGATAGAACGAAACCAATCAATGCTTTTGGGCCCACAAGTTGTTGCTGCAAGGCTTAGGACTAAAAGGTTGACTATTCTGAACCATCAGTGAAAATTTTCTTAGCCTATTTTTGATTTGAAGATGTTTATAACTCATTCATCCCTCGCCGTTTCAGAGACGTCCAAAGCCTTTGGTGGAAAGAGCCTTAAAATCATCAGATGAATAATAATGAGTTTAAAACATTTTCACATTAATATTGTTATAAAATTATTTAACTGATACACATAGTTTTATTAAAGACACCTGGGAAACAGGATAAAAAATAATTCATCTAATTTCAAGTGTTAGAATGATCCATGGAAAAACATTTTAAATGGGTACTATGACTTTTTTAGAGTTCTTCTGTGAGGACAAAATCTAATTTAAAGAGAAATCTAGTTTAGTAGCAAAGACTGAGAAAGATGTTCAACCAAAGAAAATATTGAATATGGACATTAGAGATAAAGGAAAGCATACAGATATTCTTATAACAGCTGATGAATTAAAAACAGAGAGCTCAAAAATAATGTGGCGCTACTTTGGAAAGAAAGGCCTATTGCTTGGGCATGTAGGTCTTGGCTCTGCCTAACATCTTTCTGCCTGACATGCAGCCAGACACGAAACACACATCACTCTGGCATCTTAGTCTATCTTTATTTTTCATTTCAGCATCCCAGTCCATGCTCACGCCTGAAATTGCAATATTGGCACAATTGGTCTGGCAGCCCCCCAATCTCAATTTGCAATTGACCCTAGGCATGTCAATACAATCACCTAATCAGAACAAAATTTATCCCAACTGTTCTCTATGCTCAAAAGCCTTCAATGGCTGACGCTTGCATACAGGATAAGTTCAAAATATTTAATAATATCCAAAGTCCTTCTCGGTTGAAATATTATCTTCCTTTTATATGCCACAAAGATAAAATTTACACTAATTTTGAAGAGAAGAGTGATTTCAAAAAAATATAAAACGATTGGAAGGTGATTGCCTCAGTGCCTTGTGTTTAGTAGACATTTGATAAATGTTTGCTGATTAAATTTAATTGTACATTCTTTCTTATTTCTTCCTGCCATAATATTCTTTACCACAAACATTTCAGGGTACTTTTCTTGCCCATAACCTTTGCCGTGAAACAATTGTATTCAGTAAAATGTTACTCTTCCCCACCCCCACCCACTATTCCAGCTGTGGAGCCATCTGTGGAAATTTCATCCGGAGAGGACTCTCTGTATATTATTCTCAGAAGCCTGGTCACTAATCCTCTACAAACAAAGATGTGAACTCAGTCTGATATTATAATGATTGAGCAGGGTAGGAGAAGGGGAGATAAGTGAATTAGTTCACTTAAAGGAGGAAAGAGAAGAAACAGGAGGTATTTTAAGACTAGCACTTCTTCTAGCATCTTAAAAATGAGTCCAAAAACATCTATTACTGAGATCAATTAATTTATTTCTAAACAACCAATTCTGTGACTCTGAATATGACTCTGAATGTAAGAAATTGTTTATTCTCTGCTTAATATAACTTTTATTCTAGTTCTTAACAACTACTGTTGTTACACTAATAAAATATGTGTTCTGGAATAAAATATGTGTTCTAGTTCTTCGTTAATTCTCTGTCTTACACACACACACACACACACACACACACACAGCCACAGAAATTCTGAACTGACTTGATCATGCAAATAGTTATGTCTGTATTGTTCAACAAGAAATTATGGTATGCATGGGTGCTTCCTTTAACCCCACACAAATATGCACAATATTCTATGAGGTAGGCACTAATTTACCCCATGGTGAGAGAAAAGGACAGAAAATAAAGAGCAGAATAAACTTGTTAAAATGCAGAAATCCCACTCATAGAAAAGAGGAGACCTCATGTCTACACAGCCTTTGAAAGAAAGCAAGTATTTTGGGCACTGAAGTCTTCCAAATTGCAGTTTTCCTAAAACCTTTTATTATCTTATAAATCTCTCTTTTCTTTTTTTATATTTAATTAATTTTTGCTCCTTTTAACTGTGGACATCTAACAGATTATCCCATCATTCTTCCCTAAATATCAGATATTCAATATGCACTTCCTTAAGAGATGTGTCTCACTGTCTTACCCAGGCTGGACTCCAACTCTTGGGTTCAAAGGATTCTCCCACCTCAGTCTCCATAGTAGCTAGTTAATATGCATCTTCATCTCCATTTATTTGTTAATTCCTTTTTTCTTCTAAAGCTTCTTTTCCATTCTGTTCAGCTCTTACTTCAAAGATGAAATAAAATCTCTTTCTTCTAGGCTTTCTTCTGGGAAGCTTTTCTCAACATCTGCAACTTTAAGTGACCAGTCTCTCACTGAACTGTGACATTTTTATATGTACTATTCATTTAGCACCTAATTTTCACTCCTTTATTTGACGGTTTTGTCTGTGAATATCTATCCTCCTACATCTGATTGTAATCCCTCAATGGTAGTTATCAGGTTTTAAGCATGTTTCTGTATTGAATGTAAACTGCAGTGCTCTGAAACTTCTTGATGCGTCACAAAACTTAGTTGACTATGAAGATGATAAGAGGACTAAGAAAAAGCTACAGGAATTTCAAATGACCTCGGGGGCAATGCTTCTCAAAATGTGATTTGAAGAAGACCTCTCCTTCGAATTTGAAAAACTGATTATCAGGGATCTAAATTTGTTAACAGGTAGTTCTACTTGATTAATATGTACCCACTACGTCATGAAGTGACCAGATAGCCATGAAATTCCCCAACTGGCAAGAGCCATAAACGTTTGTTACTAATTTCTCACTAAAAGCAAGATAAAAATAGTGAACATATATGTATTATATCAGTGAGGTATAGGAGCACTAAGTTTTGGTCATTGGGATTGGGATTCCAGATTTTTCACATCACACTGTGTAGTATCTTATTCCACCCCTGTTACAAAGCTGAATCTGCAGATACTGTACAAAAACTTTATGCCACAACCTACAATGGAGAAAATATTATTTTCAAGCAACTTTCTGGCTAGTATTGTAGAAGGACTTTGAAAAAGAGAAATATATTGATTTCCAATGTCACTGTGTTTGGCTTACAAAGGAATTTTCAGAATTATCTCAAATATTGGAAACACAAGAGATGAATATAATTTTTAGTAAGTATAAGTCTCCAAAAATACAACAAGAAATTTCTGATTAGGCTCTTTACCAAACATAGCTTACAAAAGCATGTTTTCATCTCAGACATCCCATTTCAATGATTCTGCCTATTGTTAAGTTGAATTCTCATTCATCCGCTATAGATTAATCCATTTCTGCAATTAAAATAGTGCTGGACACCAACTGACAAGGGAACAAAAAAGCGTAAAAACAAACCCACTGGCCAGAGAAAGTGGCAGGTGATGGTACACAATGAATGGCTGTTAATTTGGACAATTAACCTGCACTTCCTAAATTTTCCATTTTCACATGAACCCGAGTAAACATGCACTGATCTCTCTCTCTGAATTGTCAAGGCAGATGTTGGTGTAAAGCTGGCTTGACAGGTATACAAATATGCCGAATTATCCATCAACTAATTGCAGCAGTTGGCTGGAGCAGAGGTTAGCTCTGAGTGGCCAACCAGACAGTCAGACGCACAGTCTATCACCTAAAGAAGAATACAAAGGATGATGCTGTTGATTGATTTAGAGAAAAAGTCTACTGTGATACATATGAAAACTAAATAAATTATAAAACGTGGATAATTTGCTACACTGACAGCAGCAAAATTAAGGGATTTAGTTTCCCACACCCGTTTAATTCACTAATGTCCCTACTGAAACCATTAGCAGGGTGGCATTTGCTGTAATTGTAATTTTTTTCCCCCTACATGTGCTTAATTTGCAGGAAGTTTAGCATCTGTGAAGCTGCTCATCTGACGGCCCCAGAGATTAGGGTCTGTTTATTGGCATGGGGGAGAGGCTGAGGCAGCCTAAAATCTAGGCTAATATTATCACCTTTGCCATGCATGTTATTCCTCAATCTGGAGACCGGTGAGCTGGGAGAAAGAGGCCTGTGCGACCCATTAGACAATGACTAATCCCATCTGCAAAAGTATGCTTTTTGAACTGGGCATGATGAGATTACAAAAATCAATTTCGTTGTTCATTGCAAAGCAAAATATTTTCTCCCAGAAACATCTTTTTAAGGACATAGTAGCTAGAATCCAGGAGTGTGATAATTATTGGAAAGGGTTGAATTAGAGTTCTGGGCCACTCGAAAAACATTTTATAATTTTCTGGCCAAAGCCTACTTTTGCTAGCGAGACAATGAAGTGTGCACTGGTTAAAGCCTGGGCTCCATCTTCAATTCTCAGGGTGAACCCTGCTTCCAACATTGACCATAGTTTTGCCAAATTATTTCACCTTCTGTGCCTTTCTTTTGCTTTACACTAGGCAATAATAACTAGTACCTACATTGTACATATTTGTGAGGATTAAATGAATTAATACATAAACAGTACTTAATGTTTGACATAAAAATACAAGCCATATTAACTATTATTACTATTCTCATGCAACAATATCAATAACTGCCCTAACAAATACCCTATCATGGAGTGAGACTCTTTTTTCCTTAGTGATATAAATAGGTAATTTCTCCATGCATGTCTTTCAAAAAGTATATCCATTCTTGTGCTCTCTCACCCTCTCTATTTCCTTCTGTGTCTCTCTCTCATTCTCCCTCTTGTTCTTTTTCTATCTCTCATTTATATCTCAATTTCAAAAAGTTAATATGGATTTTTCAAGTTTTGTCTCCTTTTGTTCAATTTTCTTTCTCTCTCTCTAGGTGTACATAAAGAAAAAGCAACATCTGTGATACTCCTTATACCACTTTGTGGCATGTGGATACTTCTTATACATCATTTATGGAATGAGGTGATCATACATGACTAAAGATGGCCCCACACAGTTATTATAGATTTTGTAAAATTATGTTTCACATCCAAGAGAAATGTATAGATCTTTCAGCTCTTGCTGCTGATTACGCCAGCACCTTGATAGCATTGATTCTTTAATCTTCTCTTGATTCTTCCTTAAAAAGTGTCTTTGAATAATTAATTTTGTGCATGGCCAACCACATAATTTATAGGGCCAGTGAAAAATGACAATGTGAATCCCTTGTTAAAATTATTGAGAATTTTGGCCGGGCGCGGTGGCTCAAGCCTGTAATCCCAGCACTTTGGGAGGCCGAGACGGGCGGATCACGAGGTCAGGAGATCGAGACCATCCTGGCTAACACAATGAAACCCCGTCTCCACTAAAAATACAAAAAAATTAGCCGGGCGTGGTGGCGGCGCCTGTAGTCCCAGCTACTCGGGAGGCTGAGGCAGGAGAATGGCGGGAACCCAGGAGGCGGAGCTTGCAGTGAGCCGAGATCGCGCCACTGCACTCCAGCCTGGGCTACAGAGCGAGACTCCGCCTCAAAAAAAAAAAAAAAAAAAAAAAAAAATTATTGAGAATTTCAATACGATGGCAGCAAAGTGTTAAACCAAGTACTGGTTCTTCTGAATGCTAGGCCCTGTGTGGCTGCCCAGGTCACGTGGCCATGAAACTGGTCTTGATTTTAAGTGTTTGGCCCTTAGATACAGAATCCGAACTTAATCATAGTCATCTGTAACATTTGTATTGGTGGCTTACCAATAAGTATTGTTTTGTCTGACATGTGGACATAGGCTCTTATTTATAGGACTTTTTCACAGGTTGAAAATTGCTAAGTAACTACATGTACTTTTTAAAAGCTGCAAATTTTCCTGACTCTTCAAGAGGTTCCCTGAATATTTTAGAAAAAGATAATATAAAAAAGAACACAAATCTCATACTTAAATACAAACCTTTTGTGTCAGCTCTAAAAGAAAACTACCAGTTGACTGGTTGCGGGGAAGGAAAATTTAGCATAAAGAAAATGAAGGAGCAGCAAAAGAAATAAGAAAAAAAAAGTGATGTACCTGAGGACGCATAAATTCTCCTCTGATTTAGCTTCTGTTTATATATCTCATTAATATTTTTGTTGTTTAATCTATTGCTTTTATTACCTAACCTTGTTTACGAATGGGATGCCTTAATTTTTTTCCTTCTTATACTGAAAAACCAAAATATTTCAGTAACATTTTCTTAAATGTATCTGTTATTTTTCACAACTGTTATTTTTATTTTGAGAATTTTTCATGACAATAGAATTTAAAATTATAACATCGTTGACTGTCGTTTCAAGTTTCACTGCTCAACTTTCAACATTATTATTATTATTTCTAAGAAAATCAATGGAAATACTGCAAAGCAGAATATTATGCTGTAAGGTAAGAAAACTATAGAAAATTCTAACAATAACCAAGAAATAATACTAATGGCCTTAGATCTCTACATACCAATTCACGAAGCATTAGTGACTAAAGGAGTATAGTTACGGTTCTAATACGGTGACATAAATGAAATATTTCAGGTATTGCTGCTCTGTGATTTTCAGTATTATTATATAGACGTATTACCTTAAACCTTATTAAAAGATGATATATACATTTTAATGTACATATTGAAAAAGACCTGTGAAGACATCAATATTATGGCCAAATTTGTGGAAAATGAAGCTCAGAAGAGTTAAGTGATATTTTCCAACATTATACAGCTAACAGCAAAACATCCTTGGAGAACTTATGGGAAAGAGTGTCAGAATCAAAGAGCAGAAGTGACATCGTTGTAATAATTTATTGTAAGCAATAAATTATTTGGGGAGGTGAAAGGAATAAATGATTGGCTCATGAAACATAAAAGAGAACTGCCACAAGTCTATTTACTGATTAATTCGTGTTTGCACTCATTTATACATTTATTCAAATACTCTTTCCTTTAATAAATGCACACCGTTGAAAATTGCAACGAATGCAGATGGTTGTCTCATTCAACTAAAAGTGGTGAATTGAATACATTCTTGACCTTTCTTGTTGACAGTTTCATCACTGCAAGGCTAGGAAATGATGAGAAAACTTCTGCCATGAATAGAATTCTGCCAAGCAGGAAGAATATTTGCCGAAGTGGAGATGGTGGGAATCTCATGAAGAACGGGAACAGCCAGTAAAAGTCATTACAAAAGGCAGATTTGAAAATCTTTAAAATATTTTTCTTCAGACTCAGCTGCAAATTAAAATAATCCAGGGAATTTGTTTTTTTCAATAAAGTATTCATAGAACCCTTCCCCAGATATTTTGTTTTAATTAAATGAAGCCCAGGTGAGTGTGTGTGTGTGTGTGTGTAGATGGTGTGTGTGATTCTGTTGTGTGTTTGTATGCTCCCTTAGGTTTCAGAAATAAATGCAGGAAGGATAAACCAGAAACAGCAGAAAAAGGTGCCTAAATGGTAGAGTGGAAATAAAGAAGAGAGACTAAAGCTGGGAATTAAGCTGCTCTAAGAAAGCATTTTGAGCTCTGATTTTAAAACGTATAAATGTCATATAAATTTTAAAAACAAAATTAAAAAGGAAGGGAAACAAGGGTAAATATTAAATTAAAAATAAACAGAAACCAGTGAGCAAGAAGTCTAATTGCACACTTAGTAGGCTATAGTGTAAAAACAAAAATGTTACAAACACAAGTGTAGTTTACATAATAGATTTACTTGATATGTGTATTTTTATCATGATCTTGGTATAGTAATTCTTAATTTTTTTGTTTTATTGTAGCATACAGCAAAATAAACACAATTATATTTCTAATAGCCAGGGTTGCCACCGTGGGTGAATAAATGCACAAATATGGAATGAAAGAGAATGTGAAAGAACCCTATGGTGTTAGATTTCAACTGGACTTATTAATACAGAGTTTTGCTCAGATGTATCCCTCATTGTAGGTCTGCTTGCTGAAAGGACATAGAAACAATAAAACCATAGTAGTCACAAGCACTCACAGTAGTACTCAGATCAGGTTTCTAATCACTGCTAAAAGGAACTAGTACTCTTTGGAAAGTCGAGGCAGGGAATAACTTCTTTTGCCAGAAAGCAAGGAAGATCTCAAAGAAAGATGAGGATATCTTCACTCAGTTTGAACAGAATCCCCAGTAGCCAAATTTGGGAAAAAATTAGCATAAAAATGACAAAGATAGATTATAATACATTGAATAAAACAAAAGTCTATTAATCTCTAATACTCAAAGTAAGGGAGAAGAAACAGGGATGACAATTTTTGTTTTGTTTTGTTTTGTTTTGTTTTCGAGTCTCGCTCTGTCGCCCAGGCTCCAGTGGCTCACTGTAAGCTCCGCCTCCCGGGTTCACGCCATTCTCCTGCCTTAGCCTCTCGAGTAGCTGGGACTACAGGCGCCCACTACCATGCCTGGCTAATTGTTTGCATTTTTAGTAGAGACGGGGTTTCACCGTGTTAACGAGGATGGTGTCGATCTCCTGACCTCGTGATCCACCCACCTGGGGGGCAGGTGGATCCCAAAGTGCTGGGATCACAGGCATGAGCCACTGCGCCTGGTCCGACACTGTAAGTTTTTAAAAGAATGTCTGATAATAAAGGTAGAGGAAAAAATCGAGTTAAAAGGTCACCGTTTTTTTAACCACCAGTGTAATAATTGGTAAGGGTCATCATTAATTAATAAAACTATTCTGATATTTTTACAGTCTCATGTCATTGCACCACAAATAGCTTATTTGTTACAGAAGGGGAAAGACACTTTTGGAAAGGAGAACTCTAGTGGGAAACATGTGAACATAGGACCCAAACTTACCATCGCCAGAATTGAGACAAACTACATCATGCATTTACTGATATGATGCAGTGGGAATAATGTACTAAGACCTGTTGAGCAAAAGTCCTAACTGTTTGACTTGAATCTAATCATGGGGAAATAATCAAACATGTGGGATATTTTATGGGTCAACTACCTTAGACTTACAAAACATCATTGTTATAGCAAAAAGTATTCAACAAATCAAAAAAAGAAAGAAAAAGGAAAGGGGAAAAGACACAGGTATTGTTCTAGAATGAAAGCAATTAGAGATATTACAACCTAATACGCTATGTCTTTTGTTTACCTCTAGGATATAAAAATTAAAAAAAAAAAACTATAGAAGAAAGAAAGTTTGGGGATAAGGGAAGTAATTGAAATATAAATTATATTTTAGATTATATTATTTTATCAGTATTAAATTATTGAATATGTCAATGGCCATGTTATATAAAGAAATGTTTTTGTTCTTAAACATGTGTTAAAATTTTAGAGCAAAAATATTGAAACTTCAAGTGCCTCTGTGCATGTGGAGAGAGATTATGGGGTGGAAGACAAAAACAAAAAATGTGGCTTGTTTGGAGGTTCTAGCAGGGCAGCACAACTACTCTAATATCCTTGACCAAAGAATAGTCTTCCTCCATTGAAGAAAGTCCTCCCCCTCCACTGAGCAGGCAGCTTGGGAAAGACACACATGGAGCAGTAGGGGAGGAAGGCAGCACCTGCCTAGCCAGTTACACCAGCTGAATCAACCTTGGCAATCAGTAGAGTAACAGAGGTCATTATGTTAAATGAATTCAGCCAACCACTTAAAGACAAATTTTGCATGTTCTCATTTTTATGTGGGAACTAAAAAAAGTGGACAAGTATATCCACTGTTGCCACTTTTATTCAAGATAGTACTAGAAATCCTAGCCAGAGCAATTAGCCAAGAAAAAAGAAATAAAAGGCATCCAAACATGAAGGGAAGGAGTAATATTGTCTCTGAAGATGATGTAATTTTATACAGAAAACTATCAAGGACTTCACCAAAAACTATTAGAACTGATAAACAAATCAGTAAATTTGGAGGATGCAAAATCAGCTTACAAAAATCAATAGCATTTCTATACATGATCAACAAACTATCCAAAAAAGGAATTAAGAAAATGAAAACAATCAACAGAGTGCAGAAACAACCTACAGAATGGGAGAAAATATTTGCAATCTGTACATCTGACAAGGAGTTAAGATAAAAAATATATATAAGGAACTCAAACAACAGAATAACAAAAATACAAATAGGCAAATTAAAAAATGATGAAAGTCTGGAATAGACATTTATCAAAAGAAGGTATACAAATGGTCAACAGGTTTGTAAAAATGTTCACCATCACTAATCATCAAGGAAATGCAAATCAAAACCACAGTGAGAAATCAACTACCCCCAGTTAGAATGTCCTTTATCAAAAGACAAAATATAACAAGCACGGGAGAGGATGTGGAGCAAAGGGAATCCTTTTCACTGTTGCTGGAAATGTAAATTACTAGAGCCATTGTGAAAAACAGTATGAAACTTTCTGAAAAAAATGTAAAAATAGAAGTAGCTTATATTCCAGCAATCCCACTTCTAGGTACATATACAAAAGAATTCAAATTAGTATATTGAAGAGAGAGCTTCACTTCCGTGTTCATCACAGCGCTATTCACAATAGCCAAGATGTAGAATCAACCTAAGTGTCCATCAGTGTATGAATGAATAAAGAAAATGTGTCATGAGTACACAGTGGAATACTATTCAGCCATAAAATGAATGGAATCCTGCATTTTCAATAACACAAGTGAATCACATAGAAGTGCAGAGTAGCATGGTGGTTACCAGGGATTGGGGAGATGGTGGTCACAGGGTAAAAAGATTCACTTAAACAGGAGAAATAATTTTTGTGATCTATTTCTCAGCATGTTGACTATAGTTAATTATAATGTATATATTTTAAAATTGCTGAAAGAGAAGATTTTAAATGCTTGTAATACAAAAGAATGAAAAGTATGTGAGGTAATGTGTATGTTAATTATCTTGATTTAATCATAAGTCCATAATATATATATTTATTAGCAGATAATATTGTACCTGATAAATATATATAATTATTGTTAATTAAAATATAATGATTAATACAACAAATAAAAAGTAATATAATTTATCAATTAATACATAAAACTTTAACTTCACCATTAATTTTTTAAAAACACATAAATTAATGCACTTTTAATACCCATTATGAAAGAAGTTCAGTAAAATTATACTTATAAAATCTCCCTGGAAGCCAGCTTTGCAAATACTTATCTAAAGCCTTAATAATACACTTTTTTTTTTAACTTCAACTTAAACCTGGAAATTTTATTTCAAGAATTAGGAAGTTCTAGCCAGAGCAATCAGGCAAGAGAAAGAAATAAAAGGCCTCCCAATGGGACAGAAAAGATGTCAAGCTATGTCTCTTTGCCAATGATATGATTTTATACTTAGAAAACCCTAAAGACTCTGCCAAAAGTCTCCTGGTAAATGACTTCGGTAAAGTTTCAGGATACAAAATTAATGTATAAAAATCAGTAACATTTCTGTCCACCAATAACATTCAAGTTGAGAGCCAAATCAAGAACACAATCCCATTTTAAAAGCCAAAAAATAAAAACTAAAATACCTAAGAATACATCTAAATGAGGAGGTGAAAGGTCTCTACAAAGAGAACTACAAAACACTTCTAAAATAAATCACAGGTCACACAAGTGAAAAACATCCCATGCTCATGGATAGGAAGAATCAATGTCATGAAAATGGCCATACTGCTCAAAGTAACCTGTGGATTCAATGTTATTCCTGTAAAACTACCAATGCTATTTTCCACAAACTAAAAAACACTACTACAAAAATCGTATGTAACCAAAAAAGAGCCCTAATAAAGCAACAGTAGAGCAGAAAGAACAAAGTCAGACATATCACACTGCCTGACTTCAAACTATGGTATAAGGTTATAGTAACCAATACAGCATGGTAGTGGTACAAAAACAGACACATAGACCAATGAAACAAAATTTAAAAACCTAGAAATAAAGCCATACACTTACAGCTATCTGATCTTCAACAAAATTGACAAAAATAAGCAGTGGGGAAAGGACTCCTTAATAAATGGCGCTGGGATAGCTGGCTAGCCATATGCAGAAGAATAAAACTGGATTTCATCCTTTCACTACATATAAAAATTAACCCAAGATGGATTAAATATTTAAATATAAGACCTCAACTGTAAGAATTCTAGAATAAAACCTAGGAAACACCATTATGGACATCGGCCTTGGAAAATAATTTATGACTAAGCTCGCAAAAGCAATTGGAACAAAAACAAAAATTGACAAATGGGACCTAATTAAATTAAAGAGCTTTTACATGGCAAAATAAACTGTCAAAAGAGTAAACAGACAACCTAGAGAATGGGAGAAAATATTCACAAACTATGCATCCAACAAAGGTCTAATATCCAGAATCGATAAGGAAATTAAAAAATTGAACAAACAAAGAACAAATAATCCTATTTAAATATGGACAAAAGACATGAACAGACACTTCTTGAAAATATAACATAACCTGGCTGAAGTGGCTCATGCCTGTAACACCAGCACTTTGGGAGGCTGATGTGGGAAGATCACTTGAGCTCAAGAGTCAAAGAACAGCCTGAGCAACATAGGGAGAACCTGTCTCTAAAAAATAATAATAATAATAATAAATAATAAATAAAAAAGAAGACATGTAAGTGGCCAAAAACCACGAAAAGTGTTCAACATCGCTAATCATCAGAGAAATGCAAATCAAAATCACAATGAGATACCATCTCTCACCAGTCAGAATGGTTATTACTAAAAAGTCAAAAAACAACAGATACTGGCGAGGCTGTGGAAAAGGGGAACACTTGTATACTGTTGGTGGAAATGTTAATTAGTTTAGACACTGTGGAAAGCAGTTGAGATTTCTCAGAGAACTTAAAAGAGAACTACCATTTGGCCCATCAATTCCATTACTGGGTATATATCCCAAGAATTGCTCTGCCAAAAAGACACATGCCTTGTCTGTTTGCAGCGCTATTCACAATAGCAAAGACATGGAATCAACCGGGGTTTCCCTCAGCAACGGACTGGACAAAGAAAATGTGGAACACATACATTGTGACTACTACATAGGCATAAAAAGATAATAAAATTATAAAATTATGCCCTTTGCAGCAACACGAATGCAGGTGGAGGCCATTATCTTAAGCAAATTAATGTAGGAACAGAAAAACAAACACCACACGTCCCCACTTATAAGTGGGAACTAAATATTAGCTACCACAGGATAATAGACACTGGAGACAAGTAGAGGGAGAGGGTGGGAGGAAGAGAAGCTGGGGTTGAAAAACTATTGCGTGCTATGCTCAGTACCGGGGTGATAGGATCAATCATACCTCAAACCTCAGCATCATGTCATATACCCAAGAAACAAACCTGTACATGCACCCCCCCAATCTAAAATAAAAGTTGAAATTTTTTTAAAAAAGAATTAATGATTTGCAATTAAGGATACACTTAAGACTTAAGTACAAAAATGTTTACCATAGCATTGTTTATAATTGTGACAAATTAGAAATAGCCTAAGTAGCAAAAGTAAAGGCTTGGTTAAATAAATTGTTGCACATATATACAATCGAACTTCTCGTGGCCATTAAAATATACATAGAACAATTATATTTATTAATGTGAAAATGTCAGCATATAGAAAAAATAATAAAAGGTTATAAACTAGCACAAATCTTTTTTATTTACAAAACAAGTTTATGTAGTATATATAAACAAATAAAAGGAGATTCAGTAAATTATTATGTTTAGCTAATTTTGGTGAGATGAAGGTGTTTTTTCTTATTATGTATTTTTATTTCCCAGCATTTAAAAATATTAATGCATATGACTAAAAAATATTATCAAAAAAAGAATATGCAAATAAAAAAGATTGTAAGGGCAACTAAGGGAGCTCTAAAAATCACCCCAATTTTGAAGACTTTATTCAAATGAAATACAGGAGCATTTCTAACACTATCATTACGTAGTATGAAGGCAGTATCAGGAGGGTCGAGGTCACATTGAGCTTAGAATAATACAAAATAAGATAAAAGGGGATGATTTTTTTTTTCAGAGCAGGAAGAGAAAGAAGAGAAAGGGTGAAGCAAAGATAAAGAAGAAGGCAAGAACAAAAAAAGACAGAAAATAGGAACCCTTTACGACATTTTTCTGTCAAGAAAAGTGATGTTCAGATTTTTAAAGGCAGAACAAAGTTTACTAAGAGAATCAATGCCTGTAATATGCAAAAAAAATTGCAAGAAAGCGCTTACATATTAGGGACTCTGATACATGGGCAAAGGTAGTAACAGAAGGAAATGGGGCAAGGAAACTGGGACAAGTCAAAGTAAATAGTTATGCAAAAATTTAAAGGACGGAATGAACTGAAGGGAATGTCTAATATTTGCAAGTAAATGGAAATTCCAGGAGTACAAGACCCTGACAGTAAATACAGCTGCTCTGCATGGAGGCTGCCTTAAAACTGCTCAGCAAAAGAGCTGCAGGGCCCTCTCAGTCCAACTAAGGCTTCAAAAATCTCTCTGTAATTCATCGAACTAGTCGTCCAGCTAACTGATTTGTTTGCAATATGGCCTGCTTGCTTTCAAGGATTTACTGGAAGATCATTTATTAAAATAAGAACAATCTTTGAATAAGCCATAGCTCTCATTATAAGATATATTAATTAATATATTTATTAATTGATATTAATATTATTAGTTGATATTAATAAATAATGTATAATACCTTGTGATTATTAATGCTGAGCATTTATCAAATGTTTATTTCATAACAGACAACCCTAATGTATGCTTTTATTTACATTAGAACACTAAATTATTGCATCTACACTGTGAAGTAATTGCAGTTATGTTGTCCAGTTTACATACAAGAAAACCATCTGTAAAATGGAAACATTTAAATGACTACCAAAACATTGTACTTTTTACCTTCCTTGATGGATGTCCTAGCATTCAAGAGTCCTTAGTGAATAATATAAGGGAATTTCATTTGTCCTAGTAGTTGGCAAATATTTTATTTCTAATTGATTAGTTTTTGTATGTTCGTTAATTGTTTTTGTCATTTTACTTATGCTTCATTGTGTAACATAATTTGATGTTCTATGCCATATCTTTTAGGTTACAAAAAGAAATGTAGGGTGACATTGTGAAATAAAATACATTTTAAGTAAAGATCCCTGGTATGAAAACTAAGTTGGAGTTAGACAGCTAGATAGCAGTCTATTTGCAGCTCTGCAAATGACTTTCTCTAGTACATCTGGTTCAAACTGACAACACTTTTTTGATGCTCTACATGCATCTGGATCTTCTGTAGAAAAACATTTCCTCACATTACATTGCACTGCTGCAGGAATCAAACTGATTATAAACTGATAAACAGGCTGGTATACAGGCCACATGATTGATTTTTAATTGTCACAGTTACTTTCGTAAGACAGCCTGTCAGGAGAGTTTAAGTTAATGACAATAATTATGTCTCTTATTTCTAATAAAAATATTCCATGTACAATTATTCTATCTTGACTATTAAGTGGATCGACAAAAGAGAAAATATATCTTTCTACAACAGTGTCTTCTGACCTATTAACATAAAAGCTACACTATTTTCATTGTACATGCTTGTTAAAATTAGAAAATAAACACATTTGAACATTTTCTACCATGTCTCATCTCAAATGATGTTTTTAATCTCAACAGCTGACTTGAAGGAAGTGAGTTTTGCTTGATTTGTTTGTTGGTTTTTGTTTTGTTTTGTTTTGTTTTTACTACCAGATCTTCTTACCTTTCCTGTTAGTGTGTGTTTATGAGAAATCAGTGCTTTCTTGTTCTGAGATAGATAAAAATGAATATTGTCACGCAACTGTGCTGGGTGTAAGTAGAATGAGAGGCATTAGAACATGTCCACTGTACTACCCCAGCAGAAATGTTAAGTCTGAAGAAATACCCTACTTCAGACCTTCCTAACATAAAAAATTGTGTGGGAAGTCAGTGGGCATCCTTGGTGGACTCTCAAAACTCCAAGGATACTGCTTTTAATTAATGTGATGTTTCACAAATGGGTGGATTCTAAGGGAATTTTGTAACAGCATCTGAAAAAATTACAAAAGTAAGTACTAATTTGGACAAAATAATCCATCTCCAAAAATACTGAATAATGGATGCTGTGAATAACTTCCCAGCTTAAGCTACCTTCCTCCCACTGTCAGAATGATTGCTTTGTTTGTCGTACCTAAACTGCATATGAGAAACTATCCATTTACTTGTAGTGGCATTAAATCCTCTTTCCTACAAACTGTAAAAGCTCCATTTTCTCAACTTGCCAACTTTTATCCTACCTACCAACTATGCAATCAGAAATAGTAAAAAATGTGGGGCCAACAAATTGCTGAACTATTCTATCAAACAATATGTCAAGGTCTAGGTCTTTACTGCCTTTTAAGAAAATTTACTACTTTTCTTGTGCGTGCTGATAATCTATAGCTCATACAGATGGCAGTTATACCACTCTCATTGCCCTCCATTCACCACTACCTTAAAAGACACACTGATATTTATGAACACATAAAATCACACGTGACCTATTTATCTAACCTATATGTTCCATTATAACATCAACTCAATCCTCAGCCATGAATCGTTTTCTGAAAAGTTGCCAAAATTTAAGTATTCTCTAACAAATTTGCCAGAGGTGGGTAAGAAGTTAAAATTATCCAAATATATACAGGTTTCATGAGAAAATAATAATGTATTAAACTAAAAATTAAACCGTGATTAGAACGTTGGAAATGTTTTTCTTTACTGGCAAGTGGTAGAAGATAGAAAATTGTAAACTAGTTATTTCTGATTATTTCATAGTTTTTACATTATATTTTTGATACAGAAAAAATATGATTTATATATAAGCATATGTGTATTTACCATGAGCTTCTTTACATAATGTTTATATGCACAAATTATGCCTGTAACTACTCAAAACAGTTTTCTATAGAAATTATCATTTCAAGAAAATATACTCTGATAAAATAGTAATTGTAGTAATAATCATAGCTAACATTATTGAAGTATTATTTAGGAACTAAGCACAGTTCTAAGGGGCTCTCTGTATTAGCTAATTAATTACAACATTGCTATGAGGTAGGTACTCAGGAACTACATTTTACAGATGAGTAAGCTGCAAAGTTGAAAAGACGATTTGAACATTAGATAAAGTACTTCCTCAAATTGAACTACTCCTTGTGTTTAAAGCAAGCATTTTAGTAGCTGTGTTATTACCTATTCCAAGACATTAGGTTGCCTTAGTAAGTTATGGCTCAGGGCAGTAAATAGTCTAGATGATTTCAACTCATAAACAGAGTATAATTCTTGAATATGTTTTAAATAGATCATCCTAAAACTGAACCCTGACTTGACTTGCAACTTGGTTCTGAAATGGTACAATGGTCCAATAACAGACACATTTGGCAAAAAGTAAAATGTAGGTTTTAATTAGGCAGTTTTTAATAAATGAATCGAAAGAAATAAACAACTATTGACCTGAAAATATTTCGTCAATTTATTAAACATATTTGGAGAGCTATAGAAGAAAAAGCCCCTGACATAACAGATAAAATAAACTATGTCTGAAAGAAATATTAAGTTTCAAGCAAAAATAGTAAGCTGTAGGAGTTACTGCACTGTCCCATATGGGAGTCGCTGTCCACATGTGGCTATTGGACACTCGCATAAGTGGCTAGAACAAATTTGGATATGGTGTAAGTACGAGTAAGTACAAGATCCTTAATTTCACAGACTTAGTATTAAACAAAGGTAAAATATCTCATCAATAATTATTTATATTGATTACATTTTTAAAATATACTATTTATAATGTATATATTGGATTAAATAAAACATATTATAAATCAATTATGACTTTTATTTTACTCCTTTAATGTGCCTATCACAAAATTTTAAATTATTTACAAGCTTCTCTTGCTCTAAAACATGTGGATGGTGCAATAATTTTCACTCTTGCTTTAAGGATATGATAATATATTAGTCTCTATAGATAAGAGCATTATAAGAAATTATGTTTAAAAGTCTTAAGATAGGAAGCCTTTAGAAAATCATATGCATAATATACTACTACTATAATGTGCTGTTTAATGACAGTTTAGTCAATTATTGACTGCATATATGAAGTTAATCCCATAAGATTAGGATGGGACTAGCCTCACTGTATTTTTACTGTACCTTTTCTATGTTTAAGTAGGTTTAGGTACACAAATACTTGCCATTGTGTTACAATTGCCTGCAATATTCAGTTTGGTAACATGCTGTACAGATTGGTGTCTACCAGTAAAAGGCTATGCCATATAACCTGCCATTGTAATAGGCTATACAATCTCGGTTTGTGTAAATACACTGTAATGTTCACAACAACATTACCTAGTAACATATTTCTCAGAATATATCTCTGATGTTAAGTGACACATGACTATATATAGGTCACTTTAAAAATTGAAATTAAAAGCCGAAATTGTAAATTAATCTGTATTTTTTTTTTCAAAAGTCATTACATGGTAGGCTTTTTATAAAGAAATGAAATGCGTTTACTCAAAAGCAGATGCAAAAACAAATCAGAAACTATGACACATGCTAATCAGAACACATACACACACAAAGAGTTGTCATTATATGAGAGAAATAAAAGGTGCCAAAGAGGATCCAGTTGTTTAAAGACTTTTCATGGTACAAAAAAGAATACAAATTATAACAACAAATATTAAGGCTGTGCTTAATAGTGGTTAGGGGCATTTTTTCTGCCCCTACTCTTCCTTGATTCTAGGTCTGCCACAGAAACTGTGTGTCCTTAGGCTGGTTGCTTAGTGTTATATTCCTGGTTCCAGCTACGTAGAGCCTGAGACAAAGGTTTGTATGCCAGTGGTTTGCTTAATTGTCTGACCCAAGGCAGAAAGCATTCAGGACAACTGGAATAAAAGAAAAGGAAGGAAAGCCAGTGCAAGAATGTCTTAGCAAGTTGGATACTGACTTCAAGATCTTCTAAGAAATTTTATAAAATGTCAGAGCTGTCTGTATCAGGAGGAAATGGGGAGAGCACATTTCCCATTGTCTCCTGGCACCCATGGATTAAGAATAGATGCACAGTCCTTCAGATTTTATTGGTTCATGTTCTGGTTACATGGCCCTGAGTTATGCTTGTACAAACGTAGAGCTGTGGTTGTTTCATATTGTCATGCAGAGAAGAGCTAAGAGCAAGATATGAGAGGTATGCTCACCAAGAAATGGTGTGACTTCACCTTTGTTAAGCCAAACAACAGCCTTTTGGAACTGGTCACTGCAGCAGTGGCTGAAAGAAGAGGAAAAGCAAAGGAATTCTGAAACGATGTACAAGATGTGAAAATATTAAATATTCACTTTCCCTGCTGACATCCATGCAAGATGAGACTTGCTCCTCCTTGCCTTCTGCCATGATCGTGAGGTCTCCCCAGTCATATGGAACTGTAAGTCCAATTACACCTCTTTTTTTTTTCTTTTTTTGCAAATTGCCCAGTCTCAGGTATGTCTTTATCAGCAGCATGAAAACAATCTAATAGAGTAAATTGGTACCAGGAGTGGGGTGTTCTGAAAAGATACCTGAAAATGTAGAAGTGACTTTGGACCTGTGTAACAGGGAGAGGTTGGAACAGTTTGGAAGGCTCAGAATAAGACTGGAAAATGTGGGAAAGTGTGGAATTTCCTAGAGATTTGTTGAATGGCTTTGCCCAAAATGCTGATAGTGATATGGACAATAAGGTCCAGGCTGAAGTGGTCTCAGATGAAGATGAAAAACTTGTTGTGAACTTTAGCAAAGGTGACTCTTCTTATGTTTTAGCAGAGAGAATGACAGAGTTTGGTCCCTGCCCTAGAGACTTGTGGAACTTTGAACTTGAGAGAGATGATCTAGGGTATCTGGCAGAATAAATTTCTAAGCAGCAAAACATTCAAGAAGTAACTTTTGTGCTGTCAAAAGCATTCAGTTATAAAAGGGAAAAAGACTATAAAAATCTGAAAAATTTGCAGACTGACAATGTGAAAGAAAAGAGAAATCCATTTTCTGAGGAGAAATTTAAGCTGGCTGCAGAAATTGGCATAAGTAGCAAGGAGCCAAATGTTAATCCCCAAGACAATGGGGAAAATGTCTCCAAGGCATGTCAAAGGTCTTCACCACAGCCCCTCCCATCACAGGCCCAGAGGCCTAGGAGGAAAAAGTGGTTTTCTGGGCTGGGCCCATGGTCCCCGAGCTGTGTGCAGTCTAGGGACTTGGTGCCTTGTGTCCCAGCCCCTCCAGCCATGACTGAAAGGGGCCAATATAGAGCTCAGGCCATGGTTTCAAATGGTGCAAACCCCAAACCTTGGCAGCTTCCACATGGTGTTGAGCTTATGGGTACAAGAAGTCAAGAACTGGGTTTTGGGAACCTCTGCCTAGATTTCAGATGTATGGAAACACCCAAATGCCCAGGCAGAAGTTTGCTGCAGGGGCTGGGCTCTCATGGAGGACTTCTGCTAAGGCAGTGCAGAAGGGAAATGTGGGGTCAGAGTCCCCAGACAGAGTCCCTACTGGGGCACTGCCTAGTGCAGCTGTGAGAAGAGGGCCACCATGGTCAAGAATGCAGGATGGTAAATGCATCTACAGCTTTCACTCTGTGCCTGGAAAAGCCACAGACACTCAATGCAATCCCATAAAAGCAGCTGGGAGGGAGGCTGTACCCTGCAAAGCCACAGGGGCAGAGCTGCCCAAGACCATGGGAACCCACTCTTGCATCAGTGTGACCTGGAAGTGAGACATGGAGTCAAAGGAAATCATTCTGGAACTTTGAAGATTTGACTGCCCAACTGGATTCCAGACTTGCATGGGCCCTGTAACACTTTCATTTTAGCCAATTTCTCCCATTTGGAACAGTTGTATTTACCCAATATCTCTATCCCCATTGTATCCAGGAAATGGCTAACTTGCTTTTGATGTCACAGGCTCATAGGAGGAAGGGACTTGCCTTGTTTCAGTTGAGACTTTGGACCATGGACATTTGGGTTAATGCCAAAATGAGTTAAAACTTTGGGGGACTGGGGCCGGATACAGTGGCTCACACCTGTAATCCCAGCACCTTTGGAGGCCAAGGCTGGCAGATCACCTGAGGTTGGGAGTTTGAGACCAGCCTGACCAAAATGGAGAAACCCCGTCTCTAGTAAAAATACAAAAATTAGCCAGGTGTGGTGGTGTATGCCTGTAATCACAGCTACTCTGGAGGCTGAGGCAGAAGAAGCACTTGAACCAGGGAGGCGGAGGTTGCGGTGAGCTGAGATAGCGCCATTGCACTCTAGCCTGGGCAACAAGAGTGAGACTCTATCTCAAAAAAGAATAAATAAATAAATAAATAAACTTTGGGGTACTGTTGGGAAGGCATGATTGGTTGAAATGTGAGGATATAAGATTTGGCAGCGGTGAAGGGCAAAATGATATGGTTAGGCTCTGTGTCCCCACCCAAATCTCATCTTGAATTGTATTCCCATAATTCCCATATGTTTTTGGAGGGACCTGTTGGGAAATAATTAAATCATGGGGGGCAATTTCCCTCATACTGTTCTTATTATAATGAATAAATCTCATGAGATCTGATGGTTTGATCAGGGGTTTCTGCTTTTGCATCTTCCTGATGCTCTCTTTGTCTGCTGCCATTCGAGTAAGACATGACTTGCTCCTCCTTGCCTTCCTCCATGATTGTGAGGTTTCCCCAGCCATGTGGAACAATAAGTCCAATTAAACCTCTTTCTTTTGTAAATTGCCCAATCTCTGATATGTCTTTATCAGCAATGTGTAAAAGACTAATACAAATGCCTATAAATCCTACTTTTTCACTTGGAAATGGGACTGAGAATGTGGGGGTTCAGTCAGGGTGGTGGCAGAAATTGTAAAATCATAGGAAATAACCCAAACCCTCTTGGACGGCCTGAGGGTTTGCATAAAGTGTTTGACTGAAGGTAGCTGGATTCTCTTAAAATCTTAGGGCATATATACATACGAATGTAGAGTAGTTTATCTAAATAGCTTGTTTACTCATGTGGTCCTAAGACCAACCTTTGGTCAACTACCAGGAGTATAATTGCTCTCTACTCAGGAGGTCGGCAATATCAATTACCCTCTAGTGTTGTTTACTCAAGGCCTTTGTCATTTAATCTATACTGAATAAATGCGAGTTTTGCTGGCTAATGGGCTGCAACTATTAACAGCATCCTCCTTGGTGTCTGTGAGTGGCCTGGACCCTCAGCCAGACTGACAGGCAAAGTATCTGTTTCAGTATATGTCATTCATCTCTAATATGGTCAGGGTCTGCGGGACTGACCTCTGCATGAGGATCTTTCTCTTTCTTTTCTTTTCTTTTTTTTTCTTTTCTTTTCTTTTCTTTTTCTTTTCTTTTCTTTCTTTCTTTCCTTTCTTTCTTTTCTTTCCTTTCTTTCCTTTCTTTCTTCTTTTCTTTCTTTCTTTTTCTTTCTTTCCTTTCTTTCTTTCTCTCTTTCTTTTTATTACTCAGATCAGCTATATCTGATCAGTATAGCATGTGATCTGCAAATTAGTGGCTTAAAATAAAAAAGCTTTTTTTGTTGTATTGTTTGTCCATTGTGTGTCGACAGGAGGAATCTCACTTTTGTAGCCACCCAGGAATCAAGACTGATAAAGGAGTCACCATTGTAACAATAAGGTTGACAAAGAAAAGTCAAGATGAGGGAAATAGAAAATAAAGTTCAACTTTTATTTGATAACTTTACCTTTGCAAGAAGCAGCTCAGAGAATGAAAGGACATCTGTTCTCCCACTATCTTCTGCATGTATGTGTCCAAACGACCCTGAGTCCTGGTGTGGCCAAGGACACTGAAGATTATGTATCCATCATATCGTATTGAATATAATTGTGTTTGCACCAAGATTTACTATGAGGAAAGAGAGGGAAAAACTATATGCTCCACAACTAGGACTTCGTGGTAGTTTATAAACACTATAGGGGTCAAAGTGATGAATGGTCAGAAAAAAAGGGAAGAGGTTGCACGGGAAAGAACAGCAGTGCAGAGTTAGAGGGAGGACACAGCTGGGCCCTTTCTCTGTTATTCAAAAGAGATGCTAGCAAGCCCCATGGTTTCTGCTGGCATCTTGTTTTCCAGAGCCCCCTCCTGCTGTGCTAATGAGGTGAAAAGTGACCTGCTTGTTCATTTTCTGGCTCTTTACTTAGTAATGGTATGACATGCTGAAAAACTGACTGCTTGTGCTGTGTTAGAGATTAGATCATGCAATCTCTAACAGTTGCTCTTAGGGTTTTTGAAATAGCAAATCTGAAATTTCAAAACTGCATGTGTTTCTCATCTAAAATGCAGAAGGTGTAACAACACTCCTGTTAATTTCACACACTTTCACATATGGTTCTTCAATACAATGTGTCACAAGCTACCGGCCTACAAATTACTCAGTTTGCTATTCCAATCAATAATTATGAGCTATGAAGAGCCCTCAAGTGTCCAGTTTCATTTGATGACATATTTTGCACTCTGATCCTTCTATCATAAGAAAGTGTTTTTCTTTTGATGGCATTAATATCACCTTTTAAGATCAGTTTTGCAAACTCAGCCCTCAAGGGGCATTTTATACCTTTTGTTACCAGATGAAGGGCATCTCCTTATTTATGACCTTGAGGTCAGTACAGACAGAATATAAATGCATCCGTATTCCTGTGTTTGCATGTGAGGAAGTCAAAAAGAGGGGAGATAAGTTTACCTAGAATTGAGAATAGCATAATTTTTCATGAATTATGTTTTAAAAAGCATAGAGTAAAATACGGTTACTATAAAACAAACAAAATTTTATGCATCGGAAAGCAATAGTTCAACTGGGGCTATTAGAAAAATGTGACATAAATTCTGGGTCATTCAGTCATAAAAACAAAGATTATCTTTATTCTACCAGGAGTACTAATGAGAGAAACACCAATAAGATTCCTAATTCAAGTAATAGAACTTTATAAGCAAGACTGACAGAGTAGAGGCTCAAAAAATTATATTCAGCTTACTAGTGGGGGATCAGAGTTGTATTCTAGCTTTTAAATTAAAGAAAATTTTTAAAGAATGCACAAATTTAAATTCGTACAGAAAGAGACCTGGTCTCTGAGAAGAGAAGAATGTATATCTTCAGATTCTTTGAGTGGGATTTCTTTTCTTTCTCACTCTTTCCAATGTTACAAGTATTTGAGGTTTAAGCTCTCTTGGTCATCTAGGGAGGAGATATAAAACTTCTAGTGATAAAACTATTTGATTATTTAAAGGAAAAAGATGCTTACTGTGTCTCATGTCATACAATCCAAACTTTACCACAAAATAGCAATGGATCTCATGAGGGTCCTTGCTGATGTACTTTGGAATCAAAAGGGAGCTGAGCCCATGCCAAAAGACTAGCCAACCTCTTGAGCACCAACCACTTTTGGAGCACAGACTAGCTTCATTTGATCAGCAGCCTGATTCTTTTAGCTCATTGTCTTGCAAGAGGCATACCTGAATGCTTAGTTCTTTTCTGACTTATTCAATCTAGATATACCTCTTCATGATACTTCCAGGAAACCTGTACACCCAAGGAAAAGAGAAAAATATTCTACCGTACTTGAGAATGAGAAGGAAACTAATACATCTTGAAATCCCCAGAACTGATAATGTGGTTGGTTGGTTAATAAAACCCTTTTCCACAAACATAAAAAAGCTAGTGTTTCCATTAAAATAAAAATTAATTCATTCACCATATGTGATAGGGAACCTGAGGTTAGTGGGATGTCAAATGGAGGATAGGTGTTGGCTAGAACATAAAATCAGCAAAGATGAAATCTTCTTGGGGAAATATCTGCTTGCTACAGATAGGTATATATTAATAGATAAGTAAGCAGTTTTAGCTAAGAACACAAATATGATTTGACAAAAAGAAATATAAGTAGCTCATATTTTATGGAACTTGGGGTGTTTCAGGCAGCGAGGACATGTAAACATTTTCATAATTTATAAAACTCAGGTTAGGAGTATTGTATTATTTCAAGCCTGATATTATACAACCTACAAAAATAATTGTCAAACCAATAGTGATGGCTATGAAAATAAAAAGAAAATTTTAAAGCAAAATGCTTAAGAAAAATCAAGATGCTCCTTTATGCAAATATAAGAACTAGTATAAATACCTAAGGATAGCATCATATAGCCAAGTAAATTTGAATTTCTATCCAGAACAATGTTTCAGAACTATTCCACAGTCTAAGTAATCTAATGATATTACAATAATGTCACTATCCATAGATGATACACACATATGCAGACATAAACACTCACAAAGAGTGTACCTACCATCAAAGGCTAAAATCTCATCTGTTTCGTATCTTAGGCTCATTATATACAACTTATCTAATTCAATCTTCTTCAATATCATAAACCTTTAAAAATAAAATGTAAAAAAGAAGACTATTGGAAAACCAAAGTTCTCGTTATTGCAATTATTGAACTTACCAATACAAGATCTTTGAGGAGGGATTTGATCTTGACACAGAAACTTATCAATTCTGTTTCCATAGAAGTAATCATTTTAGGGCTCTTGATGCTGAAAAATGTCCTAATTTCTGTCTCGTTGACCATGTACTCATCTCAGGTGCACTAATCCACCCATCACATTTGGTAAATTGATATATAGTTTTTTTTTTTTTCATTATAACAGAAAATTTTCTTTGATGTATCTGGCTTCCATGGAGAAGATAAGATGAAAGAAACATTGAAAAATGGTCTGGAGTAGGCATCAACTAGTCTGTGTGAAGCTAAAGGACTAAACAAAGTCAAGGCTAAAGTTTCTTACAGATCTAATATTCTGATTTTTTTTTTTAAATTATATCTTCTCTTTAAAGTAGGCACTCTCATCCTTTGTGACAAGATGTTTAACTACAGGTCATGTTCTTCAGTTAACAATATCAAATAGCATCACTTTGTTTTCAAGTAGTCTCAAGTTCAGTCCCACCTTATAAGAGGCACTGATACAATGTATTATTTAAACAATTCATGAAAGAAATTCAGGAAGATTCATAAAACCTAAAATTGATTGACATTGTTTAACAAGTTGAGAGATGGGAGTGAACTACATCCAGAAAAATTTGGTTCAGATCATTCAATGAGATATGATATTTGAAATATTTTGTATTCATTCACACCTAAATTGCACTCACAATGTGTGTTTCTTCAAAATATAAATTTGTTTATGTAAATGGATGCTGTATATGCAACATACAGGCAGAAAAATTCTATTTAGGCATAAAAATCTTTATTTTATGTGCCTAGGAAGAAGATGTAAACTTACACACGGAACCTAAACTTTGAGCATCTGAAAGTGGTTAAAAAAATGGTAAAAAGTTCACCTACTAGCTAACTGGTAGGAAAAATGTGCTATGATTTTCTGTTCATATTCTAAGACAGCTTCAGATTGGTCTTAAATTGAGTTTCAAATTATAAAATAATGACCGTAGGTCACTCATGAATTTCTTTAATTCCCTGCCTAGATAGACTCACATATATACCTAGCCTGATGCTAGGCAGGAGAGGCTTTCCAATCTACACTAGTCTCTTTTCATCCTTTTATATAACTACAGATAATATCGCTACTTCTTCCTTTGGCTCATCTGAAAATCATATGAGGTATTATTGTTTGGAAATTTAAACCATAGTGGCACATATCATTCAGTTTTTCTTTCTTTTGAGTCATACTCTATTTGATTTTGACCACTGAACTAATCTTTTCCAATGATTTTCCATTATTTCTTTTGTTAGTTACCACCCTATCAATAACTCAAGTATATCAACCTATTGCAGGTACATTATGATCTTCCTTATTCAGAGCTTTTCTTCTTAAAATAATACCCTTTATTCTAATAATAACATTGTATTTTGCAAATGTCTCAAATGTTGGAAGAAATATCCTAAAAGGGAATGAGTTCTGTTTTTCATTGCATTCTTATAAGTGCATTGCCTGCACACTGCCTGACAAACCTATTAGGTGCCCAATGAATACCTAATATTTTGCAAGTTTCACTGGCTTTGTAAAAATCAAATAAAAAATATCCTGCAGGACTTCAGTAAAAATACATAGGTTTTACTGCTTTTGAAGTCATGTTTCATTTCTAAGCTACATTACTATTTGTGCATTTCACTCAGCTTTAATTAAAGTTAAAACCAAAATACCTTTACACCTATACAAAAGTTATCCTGGACTCTACTATCAAAGAAAGACTCAAAAGTGTAAGAGAACAAGTATAAAAAAAATAGAAGAAAGGGAAAATGGAACATAAAACAGGTATTATTTTAATTTTCTACTATCAAGAAATCCAGACTTTTTTTGTGGTGACAGGACGAGAAGGAGTAATGGAGATATGCAGCTAATTATGAGGACACAAAACAAATCTGCATATGAAACATGTAATACCTTGAACAAGCAATTTTGCAATAAGATAAAATACTCACAATGTTTCCTGTAAACACTGTGTCACATCGAAAGCATATTTCTTTTGAAGCTTATTTCTGAATCACCAAGAAATATTCTGTTACTATCAAAAGTAACTTTATCAAATCTTTCAAAAAATTTAATAAATTACTTATAATTTACTACCCATGACTTTATGTATTATTATTCTTATAATTAAATTAATAGTCTAAAGGATTCTGTGATAACAGTGGTATTTTTGTATGATAACCAATGATTGATGATCAAATGCAAAGCGAACTAGTAATTTACCTCAGCAAATAATCCACTATACCCACATTTCATGGCATCACAACTTACTTGCTGTAACTCAAAGGAGTATCTTTTGACAAGGTTTCAGTAGTGTTTCTTTAATTAAAGGGCGCCTAACACAATACAGGTTACTCTTCCAATCTAGGTGCTGGTAGATATATCCTGGGATTTGCCACTGGCAAATGCGACTGTATGCCTTCTTCATTAGCATGCAGCCTGGTAGAAGAAACTAAAAAAGCCTGTGCATGAAGAGGTAGAGGGACTCCTAGTACTGCATACTGATGGCTATGGAGAAATGTGTATGCCTAAACTTTCCTAGGGAGCAGAACAGAAACACTTGACAATTCTGAAGCACACTCGTCATTTTTGAGTGACATATTTAATTTCCGGTGAAAGCACTGACACGATTTTTCCAACTTGTGATTTGCCGAATGGTTTACAATTGTTTTGCCCATCTGAAGAAATCCATAACATAATATTTATTTACTTTTTAAATTAATTTACTTTTTTATTTATTAATTTTTTAGAAACAGAGTCTCACTTTGTTGCCCAGGCTGGAGGACAGTAGCACCATCATAGCTCACTACAGCCTCAAACTCATGGGCACAAGCGATTCTCTTGCCTCAGTATCCTGAGTAGCTGGGACTACAGGCACACACCACCACACCTGGCTAATTGTTTTAATTTTTTATAGAGATGACATCTTGCTATGCTGCCTAGGCTGGTCTCAAACTCCTAGCCTCAAGCAATCCTCCTGTGTTGGCCTCCCAAAGTGCTGTAATTATAAGCATGAGCCACCTCGGCCAGCCAACATAATGTTGATTTATATTAAAGAGTTTTGTGTGATGACAAAGATAATAGATGAGTGGGAGAAGTGAACATATAGATGTATCTTCAGCCACGAAGGGTAACGTAAGAAGCATCTGACCGTACTTGTGAGAGGTGACAATGTGCTAGTAGCCCTCGCTCGCTCCCTCTCGGCGCTTCCTCGCCCTCCGTGTCTGCTCTGGCCGCGCTCGAAGAGCCCTTCAGCCCGCCGCTGTCCTGTGGGGGCCCCCTCTCTGGGGCTGGCCGAGGCCGGAGCCGGCTCCCTCTGCTGGCGGGGAGGTGTGTAGGGAAAGGCTCGGGCAGGAGCCGGGGCTGTGCTTGGCTCTTGCCAGCTGGCGCGGGTTTCAGGTGGGCATGGGCTGGCCTGGCCCACACTTGGTGCTGCCGGCCAGTGCCTGCTGGGCTTGGTCAGAGGCTGAATCCCTTGCGTGGACTGCCGTTCCCTCCAAGCGGGATCATTGGCCTCGATAGCAGGTCTCAGTCCGCCTCTTTCTCGCTTCCCCTCTTTTCCTCTTGTCTGGGACTAGCTCCCTCTGGGCTCCCAGAGTGCCCGGGCAAGGTGCTCCAAAGCCCTGCAGCTGGTGCCAGTGAGAGGTGAAGCCACCTGGGCTTCTAGGATGGGTCAGGGATGGGTGGGGACTTGGAGAACTTTTCTGTCTAGCTAAAGGATTATAAATGCACCAATCAGCACTCTGTGTCTAGCTAAAGGTTTGTAAATACATCAATCAGCACTCTGTCAAAACGGACCAATCAGCACTCTGTAAAATGGACCAATCAGCTCTCTGTAAAATGGACCAATCAGCAGGATGTGGCCAGATAAGGCAATAAAAGCAGGCCACCCTAGCCCTAGTGGCAACCTTCTGGGTCCCCTGTGGAAGTGTTGTTGTTTCGCTTGGCAGTAAGTCTTGCTGCTGCTCACTCTTTGAGTCTGTGCAGCCAGTAAGAGCTGCAACACTCACTGCGCAGGGTCTGCGGCTTCATTCTTGAAGTCAGGGAGACCAAAAACACACCAATTTGGGACACACTTGTACTAAAATACAAACAACTTTTCAGCTGAAGAAGTGCTTTTAAGCTTTCTACATACATTTATTTGTTCACTTAGTCAACAAACTGATGTAATCTTAATCCATTCCTTCTACTGCTGACCCACTAAACATCCCTTCCTATAAAAGGCAAAACCAGCTAGAAGCGTTTAAATGAAACTGCCTTTAGAAGCCTCAAATTCTTATTAGACAGAAAAATGGACAATATGAAGAAGGAAGATTGGGTTTTTTTTTTTTTTTTTTTTACAATGAGAAACTTTTTGCGTATTACTTTTTGAAACGCCTTACAAAACTGCATCCTATAAGCACATTTCCAAAGCTTTCACTCAAATAATAGTAGTGACATTTTCGTTACATTGCTCAAGTTTGAAGAAATCCCAAAATAGCTCAGCACTAAACACAGATGATCTGCCAAATTCCAAATCTGCAGTCCCAACAACATTCAAAGATAAGTTATTTTAAATATTTTACACACAACTAGCATGGTTACCCGCCACTTTTTGGAGCAATTTGTAAAGCTTGATAGTGGATGGTCTTGGATGAAGATCTGCTGTAACACAGTTGAGCATTTCTGCTCCTTAAGAAAAGTGGTATTCAGGGAAGGATGACATTATACTCTGGAATTAAACTTGAGAAGGAATTGGTTTTATTTTTTGTTAATACAATTCACTACATCCTCTGGCATTTTCATCCATCAGAGAGTAAGAAAGATAAAGAGTAAATCAACATTTTGCTTTACTTTTATTCAACTCCCAGATATTATAGAATGAATACTAGAACCCTGTTCTGGCCTTTAAACAATTTTACTTCACATTGAAGTGGTGATATTTGGAAGACAAACCTCGTTTTCATCAACACATGTCTTCTGAGTGGTGTTTGAGTAACTACTAAGTAATTTCTACAAAGTTTTGTAGGAATGCTGTGAAATTATGCTGAAAACAGAGTTAAGTGGTTGGGAATAGAATGAAGGTGGAGGTAATCAGGAGGCACTCTTGACTACTATTGTTCTTTTTTAAAATTATTTTAACTCTTATTTTAGATTCAGGAGTACATGTGCAAGTTTGTTACATGGATAAATCGCTTGACACTGAGGTTTGGGGTAAGATTGATTCTGTTGCCCATGTACATATGAAAAAATGCTCAACATCACTAATTATTAGAGAATTGTGAATCAAAACTATAAGAAGATACTACCTTAGACCAGACAGAGTGGCTGTTATTAAAAGATCAAGAAATAAAAGACATTGTTGAGGTTGCAGAGAAAAGAGAACACCAAAGCTACCACTTACAGTAACCTATAGTTGGGCAAAATTATCCAACACAAAGCCTATGTTACAATAAGGTGTTGAATATCTCATGCATTTTATTGGACACTCTACTGAAAAACAAAATGGTTGTGTGAATACTTGTAGTAGTTTCTACTGAATACATATCACTTTCACACCATTGTAAAGTCAAAAAATTGGAAGGCAAGTCAATGTAAGTCACAAACCATCTTTACTCTGCTAAATTCAAAGGCTATATTCTTCTTCTCCTTCACTTTGTTCTTCTTTTTATTCCTTAAACTTTCCTTCTCTGTGGTACTTAAACTAGTAACAAACCCTTGCTACCTTTTATATGTGAGTTTAGTCTGCCTTCTCCTTGATATTTTCTTACGTAAATGTTATCTTCCTTCCTCTTTGACTAATTTCTTTGCTAAGAAAACTCTACTCCAAGTAGGCCAAACTGAGCGCTTTAGGGCACTGTCCTCTGGACAAACAAGTTTCCCAAGACTTATGATCCCAACTGTAAGTACAGGGATTTCCCAAAACCACTCTCAAGTTTGACAATTCACTAGGGAGACTCACAGAACTCACTGAAAGCTATTATGCTCACAGTCATGCTTATTACAGAGAAAGATTACAAATTAGAACCAGCCAAAGGAAGAGACACTGAAATGTGAGCAGTGAGCCGAGATCCAGCCACTGCACTCCAGGGTCTAGGAGGGTTTCAAAGGCAAAGCTTCTGCTGTTTTCCTGCATCAGTATGTGAACATACACATGGAGTACTGCCAACCAGAGAAGCTTGGCTGGGCTGAGCTGTCCAGAGAGTTTATTGAGGCTTCATAGGTAGGCATGATTAATTAATTAATTGCCTACATATTTGAACTCAGTCTCCAGCTCCCCACCAACATTTAGATTAAGATGATATAATATGATTCATAGTTACCACCCTAAACTACATGGTTGGTCTTTGTGATGTGGCCAGGCCCCCACTCTAAGACTACTGAGTGTGATAATCCTCACCATGAATCATCTTAATTGCATAAAATAACAGGTATAGTTTCAAGAGTCCACCTTGGATAATGAAGACATTTCCGTAACTCTGAAAATTGTAAGTGTTTAGAGGTTGCCATCTAGAAGCCGAGGACAAACTCCAGACTTCTCTTTGGGTGAGGCCACATTTTTCATCACACACACTCCATTGAGGCCCTCTTCTCATCATCCATCACCGTCTATATTCATTTCTATTGTGTCAACGGATACTAATAAATGATTAATAAATATTAATCATTTGAATTTTATATTTCCATAATTTCATCTTTGTGCATCTGTTTCCTCATTAATAGCAAAACCAAATATTTTCAAAATTTATTTCTGTGGTAAAACAATATGATAATGGTTGCGAGGTGCTTTGTAAATTGCAAAATACTATTATGCGTCTTTCCAGAAATGACTAATAAATGACTCTCAAATCTGTATCCCAGAGTCCTCTCCTGGGCTTTATTTTTAAGTATCTGTTGGGCATTTTTACCTATGTGACTCACTGACATCCTTAGATCTGTACTTTCAAAGTCAAACTCATTATCTTTCTTCTAAATCCTTTCTCTCATGGGTTTCTTTCTCTATTAATGACAACATTCTCATCAAAGTTGGAACCTGGAGTCATTTTTTTTTTTCTCTCCTTTAGGTTTCATTTCTAATCAGTTGCTTACATTCAATATAATCTGTCTCTACGCTGTATGTAGCTGTGTTTTAAATCTCCTTATCTTTCATTTGAACCAACATAATAGACTTGTTTATTCCCATGTTATCTCCCTCTAACTTTGACCAATAAATGGACAAAGTTAGAGGGAGATAACTTGGATTTCCAAAATAAGGTTATGATTATACTCTTTAGCATCTCAAAATTCTTCAAGAGCTCTCTGGTGAATTGAGAAGTAGTAATCCTTTACAGTTGCATAATAATGTTTTGCAATTTACAAAGCACCTCACAATCATTATCATATTGTTTTACCACAGAAATAAACTTTGAAAATATTTGGTGTTGCTATGAACGAGGAAACTGAGACGCACAAAGATGAAATTCTGGAATTTTTTGGTAACTGACAGAGATTTACATCTCATCTATTATATTCAAATCCACTCTTGTATGAGACAGAGGAATATTCCTCATGTAGTCATCCAGTGTCTTCTATTGTAAAGGCCTGCTGTACCTCTTTGATCTTACGTGCCATCACCAACACCCACTAATTCTATATTTTAGTTAAATTCTACTACTCACATATCTTAGTTTTGAATCACTGCAATTTTATGTTTTGTGTGATATCTACTCTACTTCTCCCTTTTGTTATCCTATACATTATCTCAATTCTTCAGAAAGTCTTTACTGATATTGAGTCTATGTGATCTCTTCCTTGTGCTTTTTACTTTTTCATGTATTACTTCCTTATGTCCACAAGCTTGAAGGTGTATGTATTCCCAAGTGATGAGTACACACAGGACCTTTCACAGATATGCCACAAATATTGAACTGACATATTTTATTTGTTTCTATACCATGTTTCAAAGAGTATGAGAATTCTTATGATGGATTTGACCTAAGCATTCTATATTTGGCAGAAGAAAGAAAAAAACAGATGTATGTTAAAGAAAAAAATATTCTGAGACTTGTTCAATTGGTAAGAAAAATTTTATATAGGACTATTGCAGTAGATGTCAAGACTATTGGCCGAGTGCAGTGGCTCACGCCTGTAATCCCAGCATTTTGGGAGGTCAAGTCCAGCAAATCACTTGAGTCCAGGATTTTGAGAACAGCCTGACCAATATGGTGAAACCGCCTCTTTACTTAAAGAAAGAAAGAAAGAAAGAAAGAAAGAAAGAAAGAAAGAAAGAAAGAAAGAAAGAAAGAACGAACGAACGAACGAACGAACGAAAGAAAGAAAGAAAGAAAGAAAGAAAGAAAGAAAGAAAGAAAGAAAGAAAAAGAAAATAGTGGGGTGTGCTAGCATGTGTCTGTAATTCCAACTACTCAGGAGGCTGAGGCACGAGAATTGCTTGAACCCTGGAGGCTGAGGTAACAGTGAGCCAAGATCACTGCACTCCAGCCTAGGAAACAGAGCGAGACTCTGTCTCAAAAAAAAAAAAAAGAAGAAGAAGAAGAAAAAAGATGTCAAGAATATTGCAATAGAATAGAGAGATCAACTCAACTCTCGATACAATAAAATCATCTGGAAATTTATAGCTGTAGGAGAGGAAAGGGTTTTGTTTTTGTTGTTTTTTTTTAAACCTATGATGAGGTTTATTGTTGAGTCCCCTATAACAAAGGGCAGATTAAAGAGAAAAGCATACAAATTTATTTAATATAAGTTTTCTATGACAAAGGAGCCTTTATAAATAAAGGGCCAAAGAAACAGGTAAACTTGTGTATTTGTATGCTTATGTTTGATGAAAAGTGGATAGTCATAGAGAAATATGATTGGAGGACAAAAGGATATGACCTAATGGTAATAAACTGGGGGAAATTTAGCAAAGCCTGTTTGTTCAGATTTTCCTCTGCGTCCCTGTGTCTTCACAGATAAGGGTGTTTCCATCCTCCTGGGATAAGGAGGGCAACTCTTCAATGGGTATTTTATGACCTGCTTTAGGGGAGAAGGGCAAAAGGAAAGATGAGACGGAACTTCTGCTTCTGCTTTTTTATTTCTCAGAATGCCAAGGTTCAATATTTTGGGGTAGCATGTCCTGAACCCTACCATAGCCAAGAAGAAGTGGGAGGGTGTCAGTGGATGGAAAATTACTAAGAGGGGGTCATCAGGGTAGGGGTGCCCTTGCTAACCAATTAGTCAGAATTCTTGCTGAAGGAGGCAGGGGGCATCAGATATCCAGGGTAGGGGTATTCTTCCTAACCTGAGTCAGCAGAATTCTGTTGCAGCTGAACTAAGGAGGACAAACAAAAAGCTCAAAGGCAAGGTTTAGTTGCAAAGAAAGCTCAAAGGAGTCTGTCTAAAGTTTGGTCAAGTAGAGAGTTTTTGTCACATGTTAGGTAGGACAGGAGAGAATACTGGTTTTCTTACCCTGAACAGCTACATTTCCCTTAGTTTCCCTTTTGGATTAATGACTAATGAATTTTGCCTAATTTATTTTAGTCCATGTATAGTTTTATCTCATCCACATTAAGGAGATATTATCAGTTTTATGTGAGGCAGCTTAACCCCTCATGGCTATCAAGGGATGCCCAGTTGAATACTATACCAAGCTTGGATATCTGCCCAATGTATAGTGTCCATATGTTTCTTTATATTAACCTCACTTCTTCTCCCAGAGTTTGCTTTTCATAGCCAAAGAAGTCTCACACAATATCTCTCCCTATTCTCTTTTTCTGCATTGTTTTTACAACCTTTCTTTAGACTTTTTCTATTTCAATTCTAGCTGTCTCACACTGTGACAATTAAAGCTGTAAACATTTTTCCAGATGGCAAAGCACCAAGACAGTTTTAAAGTTTGAGATAATATCTTATATGTTCCTTTCAATATGACACATGTCCGTGATTGATAATTTAGTTGTATTCTTGATCAAGTCAAATTCTAAAGTTTTATCTTTTAGACTGACGTCTTAAGTGATAGCTTGGAGTTAACAATTCTATGCAGATTAGATTTTCATGTTGACTAAATTGTACTGCCCCCATAAAAAAGTAATCTGCTGTTTGTATGGCACTCAAAATTCTCTGAGGATTATTATCTACTATCCTTCACTAAATTAACACAAATTTCATTTACCCATTTACCAGGTCATATTTCCTGATACTTTAGTTATATAAAAGATTTTGCCTTTTTGAAATTTTAAGTTGATATTGTTAGAGTTACCTTCACTTCTTCATTTACTAACGCTTATTGTTTTAATTTAATTTTACAATTTCTAAATTCAAGTATACCTGGAAGCACAGAGAACGATGTTCATAATATTTATCCAACATCAAGAAGTTTTTTTAAAGTTTTGTCATACTACCTTTATTTTTAACAAGGAATAAAACAGTATGGAATCAGGTTACATCTCTTTGTTTTCCTTCTAAAACATGCCCCCTCATTGCTTTCCCAGATACAATCACTTGTTAAAATTGTTTTTCATGGAGTGTAAAAAGACAGTCTTGGGAAGTTAACACTATCCAGTTTTCTGGGCCAGATGATCACCTCTCTAGACAAGCCTGCTGTATTCCTATCCCTACCAAAATTCACGTGGTTTTTCACAAAGACAAATGAACCTTTTGAAATTATGGGCACATAATAAGTATTTGATTTTCATGTGTCCCATGATTTCACCTCCTGCTTCAGCTTTCACATTATAATTAACCAGCCATCTCCAGGGTATATATACTTAAGAAAATAAAATGTCGTTCTAGTTCAGCCTATGTGACAGCAAAAAACTTACCTCTAAATTATAATCAAGAGCAAGTCACATGCTGAGAGAATGACAGGGGGGCAAAGACTGTGAGTATATTAGATTGTCATAAAATGTATCTCTTTCAAGCTAAATTAGCTCCAGCAATAATCATTTAAGACATCAAAAATAATAAAATGTGTTTTCAATAACTGCTCTGATTCCTATTAAGAGTTACAAGCACAGTAATAATGATTCATGTTAGAAAAATATATTTGAAATTTTAAAAGTTAATCAATGTTTATTACTTTTATTTCCTATACATTCTTTTCAGTAAGAGTAAACAGTGAAAGTAAGACATGCCACAGGAAGTCTAGAGTCGGGAATTACCTCTAATTTAGTCACGAATTTCTGCAATATCACAGCCTGGCTCATCAACTACTGCAACTATTCAGGGAACCATTATATTGTGGGAAGTAATAAACAGAGGTCAGAAAAACAAATTTGTATATTGTAGGAATTTGCTCATTATGATCTAATAATAATTGTCAACCGTAGTAATATCATGATTACACAGAGGGTTGGAAAATGTGGATCCACCAATGCCCATCCAGAGTTACCCCACAATTACATCAACAAAAACAAATGAAGGAAGAGAAAATGAAATACCACATGTTCTCACTTACAAGTGGGAGCTACATGATGAGAACACATGGACGTAGAGAGGGGAACAACAGACACTGAGGCCTATTGCAGGGTGGAGGGTGGGAGGAAGGAGAGGATAAGGAAAACAAACTAATGAGTACTAGGCTTAATAAATGGGTGATGAAATAATCTGTACAACAAATTGCCATGACACAAGTTTACCTATGTAACAAACCTGCACATGTAAACCTGAACTTGAAATAAAAGCTAAAAAATACATAAAACTTAAAAGAAAAAACAAATACAATGTGTAAAATAGGAAATGCAAAAGTGACGCTGAGCAATGAACACTGAATTCTGGTTTTTGAAGGTCGCTTTGTTTCATAAACAAATTTTAATGTTATAAGCCCCTTGCAAAGGTGAAACCACAATTTTTAAATTATCAAGATGACTCCTACGCTACATTAATGAATTGACAATTTAAAAGGCATTCCTACTCTGTCTGAAACCTTCCCTGTACAATTTCTCTATTGGCTTCATCTAGGTGATTTGTAGACTCAATATAGAAGCTACCTCAGTAAACTTTTGGGATGACAAACCAGAACTTAATCTGAACATTTTTAAATATACAAACCACTGAGCTAGGTGCAAGGGATGCCAAAATGAATAACAGACACCCAGCTTAAAAGTTGAGAGGAAAAAAAGTATTTAAAACTATCAATAAAATCCCAATATGACAAAGGGTTTTAAAAGTGGAATATACTAAATGCAGTGAAAATGAATCCTGGTGATGTGGAAAATTCTGGTACATTTTCATCTTATTTAACATGTGTGGACTCTGGGAGTACAAAAGAAAGATTTTCAAATATAAGAAGTAACAAAGTTGAATGATACTTATATATTAAACAAATGTCATTCATTTTAAGAGAACTCTGCTTTTCATTACATAATTTCTCTGGAGTCTTCTCAACAGCTCTATTAAAGAGCGACACATGTCACATCGCTTTGTTGCAACCACCCACCTATACTCTGAAATGTGAATCTTTTATTTAATCTATCCAAGATTCCACAAATCTTTACTTCTACTTTCTTTATTCTTCGTATTAACTTTCAATCTATAAACTATCAGCATAAAGCGAACTAATTTCAAACAGATTGGTAAGTCACTTTCGTACATTCACTTTTCTAAGTGGTGAAAAGCATTCTTAGTCTATTTACTGTGCATAAAGTTTTAAAAGTATTTTATATAGAAACCCCTTGGCAACAGTAGATGTTAATGTAATACTCTACCCAAGCAGTCAAATGTAGAACTTAGGGTGACTGAGTGCTTTTCATAAGTTTTAATGTGAGATCAAGAAAGTAGAGGAGTTAAATATAGAGGAATACTTCATTATCTTTAGTATTTGTCTCTACAATTCCGTAGACATATATACGTATATTCCATAGACATAGATATATGTGTAGGTGTGTATACACAATTCCATATACATATACATATATATATTTTTAAAATTTACAGACTACTTTTTATACATCATTGGTGCAAGTTTTGTTTTTCAAAGTTTAAATGTAATATTACATGTTTGCATTTAAGCAATATTGATCTGTTACTTATTTTGGTGTCCATCTTTGATCTGTTTACAAATTCAACAGGCAGTAAGAAGCATAAAATAAAAGTACAAAATAGAGAAAGAAGAAAAACACCACAAATTCAAAACTTGGAGAAATAGCCAGGAGTGGCATGTGGGTGGAGGGAAGGAGAGAGGGGGAAGTGTCAACAAGCAAATAAAACTAAAACTTATTTATTAAACAAAAGGGAAGATTATAATTGGAAAACTTAAGGTCACTTTTTAAAGACTATATGTTAACTTTGAATCATATTTTTTGAAGATTTATTCTATGGGTATAATGGGACAAATGAATAAATATATAATGAAAAGGATATTCAAAATAAGTTGTTTTTATTACTGAAATACTGGCAGAATCCAAATATCCAAGTGTAGGATGTGATTTTTTTTTAATTTTGAGACAGGGCCTCACTCTGTCACCTGGGCTCGAGTGCAGTGGCATAATCAGGGCTCCCTGCAGCTTCATACTGCTGGGCTTAAAGCATCCTCCCATCTTAGCCTCCCGGGTAGCTGGGACCACAGGTGTTCACCATCATGCTGGGCAAATTTTTAGAATTTTATTATACGGATAGGTTCTTGCTATGTTGCCCAGGCTCTTGGGCTCAAGTGATCCTCCTGCCTTGGCCTCCCAAAGAGCTAAGATTACAGGTGTGAACCACTATGCCCAGCCAGGATGTGCTTTTTTAAAAGTATGCTTCAGTCATATGAAGGAATGAAGGCAATGTTTGAAAAGGAACTTCAACTTATTAACCTGAGTGAATATTCATGACAAATTCTGCAGGGAGTAAAACAAATTACAAAACAGTATGCAAAGCAGGTCCCCCATTTCATAAAGATAAGACATATATTTCTTTGTATTGCGTAAGTCTAGAAAAACAAAAATCAAAAATTTAATGATGTTATCTCTTGTTCATACAAATATGTAAAATTGTCCCTTTTCTTTTAGTTTAAATAAGTTTTTCAGGTTAATTTTTATAATAAACAGGTTAATTACTTTAAAAAGTTTTAAACATGTTCTTGATAGCACAGCTGCTGGAAAGAAAATACAGATGTGGTAAGGAATTATCTAACATTTCAATTCCATTACAGATATAAAAAAATGTAATGCCTTAAGTGAGTGTGTGTCTGTTAGATATACATGAAGTAAAGCTTCTCTGAACACTAGAAATCAGATAGAGGCCAATACGGAAAATCTCAATTTCTTCAAATATTGACATAAATAAAACAATCCACTGTTTCAAGCTATGAACACTAGGATCAAGCAGATATTGACTATGAGGCAGACTCCATGAAAGAGTTGGACAGTGATTTCAATTTAACAAGCAGGTGCCAGAAAGGATTGGAACTGAGGGTTCAGTAATAAGCAGGTTCTTGCTGTCACTCTTTAACAGACAAAAGTGACTTTCCAAGCTGTACGTCTATGATATCTTTTGACATGCAGGGCACATTTTAAAAGAAATGCCACCTAGTTAGGTGAGAAAATATGATCCCAATTACCTGTTTATTCAGTGGTAGTATCCAACATGTTTTAAGAGATCTCAGATCATGAAATGTATAGTATAAAAGGCAGTGCCCTTGCCAGCAGGCAGGTATTGCTTGTCAAACTTTTGCAAAGGAAAGATAAAAATACACTATATTTTTTGTCCCTTCTCTAAAAGTTCTACTTCACAAATTGTTGCCACAGAATCTTACCTGCAATATTTACTACAATCTGTCTCTACTTAGACAGGGATTTAATAAATGGCTATATTAAAGGATAGGAGGGAAGTATAATCTGATCTATTCTAATGAATTCTGACAAATTTATGTTTAAATTAGATTTTAAAAAGTACCTTTTCCATGAACATAGATGCTATTTTTCATTATTAAAACATAAAATTAATAATCACTATATAACATTCTGAAATATACATTAAAAATTATAAAGAAAAAAGTCATTATTCTTAACACTTACTCCCAAAGAAGATTATGATGATCATGAAAACAAAAACAATAGTGACGGTGATAACAGTGACAGCAGGAGCTAAAATATATTATGCATTTCCATAATTCTGGTGCTATGCTCAGTGTTTTATGTACATATTCTTATTGATAATGTTTTTAAAAAATCCTGATACTGTTGAAGCAGTAAGGAAGACTGTATTCTGGACTACTATAAATGGTGTTAAGACTATCATAATAGTGGAGAGACATCAGGCTCAACTCCAAGTATGGCAAAGACAACGGGGTACTTAGAGCTATTGAGTAGAATGGAGGGTTTGGCAGACAAAAGTTACTTAGAGAAGACATCAAGGCTAGAGGGATTCCTGCTACATGGGCATAACGTGATTTTTCCTGAAGGTAGGCCAAAAATTTTACAACAAAAGTGGTGAGGAACTTGATCAGATATTGAGGGTGATCAGATGCCAAGGGTGGGAGAATAAGGGCAGAAAGGTACCCATCATAAAGGTCACACTGAAACTTTTGTGACAAAAGACAGGTTGAAAAGAGAAAAAAAAATATTTACTTATTTAAAGTTTTATGTGACATGGAGGGTTTCAGAATGAAGACCCAAAGGAGGGCTGTCCATTTTTATGCTTAGTTTTGATGGGGGAGACAACCCTGTGAAAATGTGATTGGACAAAAAAGGAAAGATCTAACAGTAATAGACTTAATGTGGAAACCCAGCAATATCTAACTGTTCAGATTCTTCTGTTCCTCTGTGTTGGAGCATTTCTTCCTCCTGGGTATAGGACCTCGCTGGAATGAAGGTCTTAAGACCTACACTCAAACAAGAGCAGGTCAGATAATCTCTTTATGGCCAGCTCCTAGGTCAAAAAGTGGGTGAAGGTTTGGATAATATTCCTCAACTTATGGCTTGCTTTGGGGAAAAGTTTCTGTGACCTGACTTGGGAATGACAAATCCTGGTTTATATTACTTACTTCAGGAGAAAATGAGAGTTGAGGGGAAGAGAAGGTCACAGATACCTTGTTTCTGAGGATGTTTCTGAGAACTTTCAATGTTCTTCAGTTTAAATTTCAGCATGCCAAAGCACTATACTTTGGGATATCATTTTCTGTGCCTCAACAGGAGGATGCTTGCTAAATTGAGTTTAAAGGATTCTCACTATAACAAGATGAGGCAGGCCAAAGACAGGACCCAAAAGTGAGACCTAGTGAAAAAGAGGACTCAAAGGAACATGAACAAAGTTTGATCAAGGAGAGTCTTTGTGAAAACACAGCTGTTGGTATCCCATTTTACACGCAAGAGACCTTAAGCCTAGAAAGTTGATTTTTAATCAGAAGAGGGTAGAAGCTTTGAGTAGAGTAATGGATATGTCCTAGTGCAATACTTTCAAAGATGACGGCACAAACAAATTTAAGGGTTTTCTTTTTTCTTTTACTCCTTTTTTGTTTGTTTGTTTTAAAGACAGGATGTTGCCCAGCCTGAAGTGCAGTGTTGTGATCAAAGCTCACTGCAGCCTTGACAACCTGGGCTCAAGTGATTCTCCTGCCTCAGCCTCCCTAGTAGCTAGGACCATAGGCATGCACACCCATACCCAGCTAATTTTTTTTTGTTTTTAATTTTCTGTAGAGACAGGATTCTGCCATGTTGCCCAAGCTAGTCTCAAACTCCTGGACTCAAGTGATCCACCCACTTCATCCTCCTAAATTGTTGGGATTACAGGCATTCGCCACTGTGCCTGGCCAGATTTAAAAGTTTAACAAAGGTTGAGCCACTAGTGAGTTGCAGAGATGAAATTACACTTTTGCTTTCTAACTCTCAATCATGAACTTGTAGGAGAAAAGGGATTTCTTTCCTCATCAATTGCAAGATTCATGGCGAAAACATATAACAAAGCACAGATAACAATAGAAAAGCATACAAATTTATCTAATAAAAGTTTTATGTGACACAGGAGACTTCAGAAATGAATACTCAAGCAAACAAGGAAATCTGTATGCTTTTATACTTAGGTTTGATGAAAAGTGGTGGTGGCAGGGAAGTATGAGACAAAAGGGGCTATGAACTAAAGGTGATTAACTTGAGGAAACTTAACAACTTACACGGCCTATTTGTTCAGATTCTCCTTGGCATCTTGGTGACTTTGGCTCCTTTCTATACGGAGAGTCTCTCTGGAATGAGGATATTATGACCTACATTAGAAGAAGGTCAGATAGTTATATTATAGCCTGCTTCATGGAAGAATGGTGGGAGAAATTCAGAGAGACCTTTCTATTCCACTTTTTTTCTTTTCTCAAATGCTGAGATGCCATATTTTAGGGTAGCATGCCCTGAACCTCCTCCACCCCATCAAGAGAGGAAAATGAAGCCGGACTCCCACTACCAGTGTATGTTCATACATCTATTCACACATGGGCACACACACACACATATATATAATATATAATTCATTAAAAGAACAATGTGGTCTCAATTCCTACCGCAAACTCCAAATTATTTTACTATTGGTCATTTCAAAATCAACGGCCACAGTAAGATTCTGCATGCAACTATCTATACTTCACCAAGATACTGCAGTTTGTTTTCAAGATTGCTGTCATTCTATTTGTAATCTATTCGCCCCACACATGCTTCCCCACACATGCCTAATTTTGAAAATTATTCAAAATACATAAATATTAAATATCTGGGCTTTTTCTAAATTTAACAACCCCTTTTCACAAATGTTTACACAATTTATTCAAATGATATCATATCATCTGTAATAACATGCAAGAAAATAAAATGTAATAGAAGTTCAAAAAATTGTACTGGTTATGAAGACCTTGTTCTTGAAGTGTAAGAGTTTAAGGTACAGCTCCACTCATTTCCAGGGTCAAGTTAACAATTCTTCTTGATTTTTCAATACATCAGGGCCTGTACATAAATTGTTTCACTGTGCCCTATTGTCCTGACACCTACATCTATACTGAACCATTTTGTTTAAATGAATAGAGCATGTTTAACTTTGTAATACAAAACACAGCTGAATCATTGACACTTCAATCAGCCTTTTTTATACTGAAATCACAGTAGGATATCCCTTTTACTGAGAATGTATTGACACTAAAGTAGAATTGATTGCAAACTAAAAATGAAAGGCAAAACACATCAATATCTGTGTGTATCTGCATAACAATCCAGTGTAATTTTATTATAACTGTGTTTACGGTATAGAGAACTCAAAGTTAGACCTGTATCCGACTCGTCTATTTCTAGTTTTAGAAATTAGAAAAATAAAAAAGAAATTGAGACAACTTTATTTACGGAAAAGTTTAGTAATTCATCTTCTAGGAGAGTATGCAGTGAGGAGAATGTCTTAAATTTGTAAAGCACTTTGTTCCTCCTTACCCAGAGTGTTGTTTACTGTTACAAATATTCAAAAGTTTGCTGAAGGTTATTTTGATTGTCAGATAAGGACAGACACTTTCATCAATAGCACAGTCGGAAGAGTTCATCAGATACAGGAATCTCAGGTTCTTTGAGTCAGAAGTTAAAACAAGATTTCAAAACTAGATTTCTCCTTTGGCAACAAAATAAGCGTGTAGATAAATAAATGAGATATATAATTAATAAGTACAGCATGGTAGCATGATCAAATTAAAATTTATGATTCAGGGTGGTAAAGCAAAGAAAATAAAAAAATTAATTAGTTAATGTGACTGAGTAATTTTATTGCCCTTTGTCTGAAGTCAACATTCTATTTTCTAAGGGAAAGACTAGGAATATGAGAAGCTTCCCAATAAGTTTAAGTCCTGCATTTTAGCTTGCTATCTGAAACAGCAAGATTCGATGTTTCTTAAGTGCATTCAAAGCTCTGTTTGCTTAATCTGAATGCCGCGTAAAATGTCACACAAGTCTATGAGTTGGTGAGGGATGGATTGGCTTTTGTCCACTAATAAAGTTGAAACAAATCATGTCATTGCCTCAAATGTTTCCTGGACCAGATGAAAACAGAGACTCCTACATAATGCATATGTTCCAATAATTGCAGAAAAAGAAATTTTAAAAAATGCGCAGTTTGTGAGAGCAACAGTGCTCATAGCATAAAAATGCCAGCATGAGCAAGAAAAATAAAAACAGACTTACAAATGAGTACATTTACATGCAGAAAAAGAAGATAATTTAAATAACCAAAGCAGGTGAGCTGGTTTCACAAAGAGAACAGTGTGTTATTTAACAGAAGGCATTACTAATTCTACACTTAAACACGTGGTGAAAGGTGAAGGAAAACCAGAAGCAACCTCCAATTGTCTGTAACAGAATACTCCCTAAGCAAAGTCCTTAAAGGGTCTAAAACCTGCAGCCACAACTTAAGTAATCACAAGAAATCTTATTTTGAGGATGTGAATCTGGAAAAATCAAAGAAAAAAATTCTTCCAACATTTCTAAAATTAGCTTGAATTTGCTAATTGCAAACAGACAAGAAAAAGGAAGACTGTTGAATTGACTTATAATTCTTGCAAAGGCACCCCTTTATCTATATAAAAAAGCAGAAGATTAAACAGTGGTATCTATGTATTTAACATAATTTAGTGTATAAATAGTTTTGGCATCTAGCAATAACTGATCAGATAATTACATGAAGTCATGTTATTAAACATGATAGAATCTGACTAATGAAGATATATAACAAAAATGTATTTTCATCAATAAAATAATTTTAAGTGGTTATGTATTATTCAGAAACTGTAGACTTTAGTATGCTAATGAAAAAGCCTTGACTCCCCAGCTATTTACTTGGCTTTCAGTTCTCCAAAACCAGTGACCTAGTCAAATTAATGTTGGCTTCAACTTAAAAGTCATCTGTATAAATAAATAATTTACATCCTCTGCATACTTATTGCTTTAGCAGTTTCAGTGCAGTGCAGACGTCTGCTGGAATTATGAGAAGCTTCCAAAGAGATTAAATGAAGAACAAAATTAAAATATATTTTAGAGGATAATCTAGATTAGAGCACAACATTTGAAGATCAAAGCCTTAACATAATAAAGACTAACAACTAAACATGAAGACTTTTTTTATTATAATGTCAGCTAAGATTGAGTTATTGAAATATATGAATATGCAAATATATATCTCACGTTCCAACACAGGAACCATCTGAGAAAATGTGATTTGGACAGTAGTATAGTAAGGAAAAAAAAAAAAAAAAGCAGAATCCTGGATGGAAAAATATAGTTTATAGTAGAAATTCATGCCATGTTTTGTTTTCTTTGTTTTGTGTTGTCAGATCTGTATTAGAAAATGTACTAATCATTCGAAACTGGAAAAATGCAATTTACGTTATCTAGATAATTTACATATTTGCATATGTACATTTTAATCTAATTTATACAGATTAATTACTATATCAAATTGAGTGTCCTAAAGAAATATTGACCATTCTAAGTTTTTTGCCTAATTATATTGTAATTCTTATTAGATGATACGGTTTGGCTCTGTTTCCCCATCCAAATCTCATCTTGTAGGTCCCATTATTCCCAAGTGTTGTGGGAGGAACCCAGTGGGAGATGACTGATTAATGGGGGTGGATCTTTCCCATGCTGTACTTGTGACAGTGAATGAGTTTCACGAGATCTGATGATTGTAAAAACAAGACTTTCTCTGCACAAGGTCTCTCTTTGCCTGCTGCCATCCACGTAAGATGTAATTGCTTCTCCTTGTCTTCCGCCATGATTGTGAGGCCTCTACAACCATGTGGAACTGTAAGTCCAAAAAAGCTCTTTCTTTTGTAAATTGTTCAGTCTCAGGTATGTCTTTATCAGCAGCATGAAACTGGACTAATACAGTAATTTGGTACCAGTAGAGTGAGGTGCTGCTGAAAAGATATCTGAAAATGTGGAAGTGACTTTGGATCTGGGTAACAAGCAGATGTTGGAACAGTTTAGAAGGCTCAGAATAAGACAGGAAAACGTGGGAAAGTTTGGAACTTCCTAGAGGCTTGTTGAATGGCTTTACCCAAAATGCTGACATTGATATGGACAATGAAATCCAGGCTGAGATGGTCTCAGATGGAGATGAGGAACTTGTTGAGAACTGGAGTGAAGGTGACTCTTGTTATGTCTTAGCACAGAGACTTGTGTCATTTTGCCTCTGTCCTAGAGATTTGTGGGACTTTGAACTTGAGGGAGGTTATTTAGGGTATCTGCTGGAAGAAATTTCTAAGCAGCAAAGCATTCAAGAACTGACTTGGGTGTTGTTAAAGGCATTCAGTTTTATAAGGGAAGCAGAGCATAAAAGTTCAGAAAATTTGCAGCCTGACAATGTGATAAAAAAGAAAATTCCATTTTCTGATAAGAAATGTAAGCTGGCTGCAGGCATATGCATAAATAACAAGGAACCAAATGTTAACCTCTAAGACGATGGAGAAAATGTCTCCAGGGCATATCAGAGGTTTTCACAGCAGACCCTCCCATTACAGGCCTAGAGGCCTAGGAGGAAAAAGTGGTTTCCTCGGCTGGGCCCAGGACCCTAATGCTGTGTGCAGCCTAAGGACTTGGTGCCCTGCATCCCAGCCACTCCAGCCATGGCTAAAAGGGACCAATGGCTTCAAAAGGTGCAAGCCTCAAGACTTGGCAAGTTCCACATGGTGTTGAACCTGCCAGTTCACAGAAGTCAAGAATTGGGTTTTGGGAAACTCTACCTAGATTTCAGAAGATGTATGGAAACAACTGGATGCCCCAGCAGAAGTTTGCTGCAGGGGTGGGGCTCTCATGGATAACCTCTGCAGTGCAGAAGGGAAATGTGGGGTCAGAGCCCCCCACACAGAGTCCTACTGGGGCAGTGCCTAGTGGAGATGTGAGAAGAGGGCCACCATCCTCCAGACTCCAGAATGATAGATCCACTGACAGCTTGCATTGTGATAGCTGGAAAAGTCACAAACACTCAATTCCAGCCCTGAAGGCAGTCAGGAGGGAAGCTGTCCCCTGCAAAGTCACAGAGGCCGAGCTGCCCAAGACCAGGGAACCCATCTCTTGCATCAGCATGACCTGGATGTGAGGCATGGAGAAAAAGGAAATCATTTTGGAGCTTTAAGATTTGACTGCCCCACTGGATATCAGACTTCAGGTGGCCTGTAGCACCTTTGTTTTGGCCAATTTTTCCCATTTGGTATGGCTGTATTTACCTAATGCCTGTATCCCATTGTATCCAGGAAGTAAATAGCTTGCTTTTGATTTTGCAGGCCCATAGGTGGAAGGGATTTGCCTTGTCTTAGATGAGACTTTGTGCTGTGGACTTGTGAGGTAATGCTGAAATGAGCTGAGAATTTGGAGGACTGTTGGGAAGGCATTGTTGGTTTTGAAATGTAAAGATACGAGATTTGGGAGGGGCTGGGGTAAAATGATATGCTTTGACTCTGTGTCCCCACCCAAATCTCATCTTGTAGCTCCCATTAGTCCCACATATTGTGGGAGGAACCCAGTGGGAGATGATTGAATGATGGGAGCAGGTCTTTCCCATGCTGCTCTCATGATAGTGAATGGGTCGCATGAGATCTGATGGTTTTTAAATAAGAATTTCTCTCCATAAGCCGTCTCTTTGCCTGCTCCCATCCACGTAATATATGATTTGCTTCTCCCTGCCTTCTACCCTGATTGTGAGGCCTCCCCAGCCATGTGGAACTGTAAGTCCAATAAATCTCTTTCTTTCGTAAATTGCCCAATCTTGGGTATTTCTTTGTCAGCAGCGTGAAAACAAACTAATACATTAGGAAATAATTTTAAGGCCAGCTAAGGTCGAACATGTATTTCAGCTTGGGTGTTATTAAAAGAAACAAATCTACACTAATTTCACAGTGTATGTTGCTTTGTTCCTTGTGAGGAGAGTCTAATCCCTAATCTTCTCATATAAAGAAAGTCTTAATTGCTTTGTCATTTATAGAATATTTGCAGATCAATAAATAATGAGCCATAAAAAGTAAAATAATTATGGGGAAATTTACTTTTGTTTGTGCATTAGCAATAACTAATAAACTAATAAATACTTATTAAAAATAAATAAATAAATATTTATCAAATACTATTTAAAATAGTTGAATATATAATATATAATGTTTTATATATACTATATATAATTTTTTATATAATATATATACAATGTTTGAAGAAGGGCCATATTTGGGAAATCTCTAGCAATTTTAATAAATAGAAACAGAAATGATTTTACTAAAATTAAAATAAATATAAATTCATATCCGTAGATTTTTATTGAACACAACTTTCATATTTATTAGTTTGAAAGGAATAACATTAAACATTTCCAATAATTATAATAGGTAGGCAGTCACAGGAGATTTGACTTAACAAATTTATGTCAAGAAAATTAAGACTATAAATAAAAATCAACTTCCACAATATTCCAGAAAAAGAATAAAGTATTCTTTTTTAAAAGAATGACCTGAAGAATGGAATAGAAGTTGTTATATGCTTTCCATATCAGTTAAAATTTATTGAAAATATAGTTAGTCTTTGCAAATTTAGGTTATCCCTTTATTCTCTGACTTTAAACTTGTACCAATTGATTGAACTGTTTGGAATCATAGTCTGTATGCCAAACCAGAATCTGATAACAGGTGGTGGCTCATTGACTATTTCATTTGGGCCACTGGGTGCTATTTATGAAAATTGAAATTAATGCTGCTAGAAAGGCTGATTGTTTAATTATTACTAAGTTCTACATCCCATTAAGTCATATGATCAAATTCAAAATCTGTCAGGTATTTTTTCTTTCAACTGAAGTCCTGGATAGAATAAAAAGACTGAGTAGAGGAAGCTCCTTCTGCCTGGCTGCATAAACTGAAACATTGTTCTTCCCCGACCTTCAGACTCAGATAATCATTAGTTGTTGGGTCTCAAGCTTGGCAGCTTTCAGACTGGAATTGGTACCATGAGCTTTCCTACTTCTCAGGCCTGTGGACTTGAACTGGAACCACACGTTGGCTTTCCTAGGTCTTCAGCTTGTAACTGCAGATCTCAGTACATTTCAGTGTTCTCAGTTGCAACAATTCCATATAATAAATCTCTCTCTCTCTCATATTAAAGCACAATTTTTAAAAAGAAGCACTGATAGATAAGTGCTAGTAGTAAGAGCTAATGTTTCAGTGTGTAGTATACAGTCTTCCCTTCATATGCAGTTTCTACATCTGAAGATCAAAAATATCAAAGGAAAAGAGGAAAAAAGAATAATACAATCATAAGAAAATATAGATTTTAAAAACAATATAGTCAGTCAGTTACATGCTGTTCACATTTTATTAGCTATTATAAGTAATCTAGAGATGATCTGAAGTAGACAAGAGGATAGACATAGGTTTTATGCCAATACTATGACATTTCATATAAGAAACTTCAGTATCCATGGATTTTGTTATCCACAGGGGTCCTGAAACCAATCCCCTGTGGATACTGAGGGATAACTACTCAAAACCCTACTCAGCACTTCATATGTTGTAATTTATTTAATCTTCCTGTTATATTAAAATGTTACTACTTTCTGTTTTACAGATGAGGAAACAGAGGCACAAAAAGTTGAGCAACATGCCTAATCTCATACAATTAATTACTAGTAAAGCCAGTTTTCAAGTAAAAAGTGAAGAGTAACTAAATTCAGAAAAAAAAAATCATAGACTTATTAAAAAGATTTGGATGAATTATGAGGCTTGAAATAGAGTAGTAATTGTAGAAATGAAAAAAAGATGATGTGAAAGAGTTTTACAGTTAAAATATGAAGGACTTGTCAGTAAATTGGGTATAAAAGACAATAAAGTATGAAGATTCAAAATGTGTCAGGGAAAATTGTTATGCCATTAGACAAAATGGAAAAACCATAACGTAGGAAAGAGAAGGCAGCAAATTTCATTTTGGACATTTGTATTGGAAATAAGACACACTCTTCCTGTATATCAAAAGATAAAATAAAATTGTCTAAATTATTGAATTAACCATGGCTCAGTGTGACTGAGATTATTACTGTAAACCAAATATCCCCATGTTCCTCTAAATTCCCCAGTGGCATGCATCCTGGTTGAGTTATATGACTAACTTACTGAAAGGATGTCAGCGAAATTGAGAGCATTAAGAGCAGGTGATTCCTCTACCTGCTCTCATTCACATGAATGGAAATGAAATAAACCTACAGGATGTTGTTGCAAGATGGAGGTGGACTGGATCACTGATTCAAACTTAGGAACAGAGCCCTGATGAATGACACCTTACAATGTTTTCTGATGTGAGTGAGAAATAAAACTTTTATATGTTAAGGGGTTCATTTTGATTTCAAATGTTTATTGTGATTTGGAGGTTTTATATGTTAAAACGTTTATTGCAGCATAGCCTAACATCTTGACAAATATGCACAATAACAAAAATGTCTAGGTTTGGGTTTTAACTCATATTCATTGTGAATTTTCTGATATCTTTGATTTTTTTCCTTAAGAAATGGCATAAAATATTACTAGTGTTAAAATCTAGTGAGCTAATAAATATGAATGTGCTTTGTAAATGAAAACATCTATTTAAATACAAATTATTTATATTCTGTTTATTGAATACCATTTAGAGATATTATTGTAAGTAATGGCTATCAGAATAAACATAAGCATATTGGGCTCTCAAAAAATTCATTACAGCCTGTGAGAACTGTGGTGAAAATAAGTAGAATCCAGAATATCTGCGGAACTGCATAGCTAATATGGCAACCAATAGCCATATGTGGCTACTGAACACTTAATATATGGATATTTTAAATTGAAATGTGCTGTAAGTATAAAATACACAATACATTTTGAAGAATTGGTGTATAAATGCAAAATAACTCTAATAATTTTTATATTGATTGCCTGTTGCCATGAAGACATTTTGTACATATTGGGTTAAATTAGATTATTAAAATTAATGTTACCTGTTTCTTTTTACTTCTTAAAATATGACTACTAGAAAACTTAAAATTGCGTAAGTGACTCATATTTATGGCTTCCATTGCCTTTCCTTTGTAGAGTACTGATGTATGTCTTTCCTCATGTCTGCATGAGCTGGGGGATATCTCACACCAGAGCAGAAAATCGCTAAATGAAGGACCCTATTTGAACATCTTCCACCTGAAAAACATCCATGAGTGGTAAGGAAGTATAAAAAATAGGGAAAATGGTTTTCCCTTTTCTAAAATGTATTAAGAGTCACTTTTTTAAAAAGGGTGAAATTATGGCTCACATACAAGTATAGAGTGAACACATATCAAAGATTCTATCTAAATCATCCATTACTGTGAGAACCAGTAAGATATTACAACCAATTCAAAAGAAAATTTTAAGAATAATACATACAAAAAGAATAAGGAATTCTGAATTGAATATACAAGTAGATGCAAAATGGGTCTATCCACAGGGCAATAATCACTTGCATTACCCTGGAAACAACTGGTTTGCATTTGTATATGCAAGAATAATTTGCAATATAGTCAGTATTTAATAATTTATGGGCTCAAAGTCAATGATAGGCAGAGATACCTGTATAAGTTAACCAGTCAGAACATCAATAATTTTTTCCCCCGTTTCAAAGACTTTCACAATTTTTCCTGGCAGGATGAATAAAATAAAAAACAAAAGAGTTTTAAATTATTTTTCAACATGACAAGGCCAATTGATAGGATTTCTATGTCCAAAATTATTATCTGTATAACTATGCATTCTGTGCCAAATATTTATCTTTTTATTTTGTTTTAGAAAGTTTTATGTTTTATGAAGAAATTGCACAGAAATTAACAAAAATCATATCTTTTTAAAGAAATGTATTTAAAATTGTGTTTTTCCTAAAGCCCTTCTTTGGTAGGTATAATGGTCCCCCAAAAAGCTATCTACAGTTTAATCCCCAGAACTTGTGAGTATGTTACCTTAGATGACAAAAAAAAAAAAAAAAGACAGGACTTTGCAGATACGATAGAGATTATAGGGTTTAAATGGGGAGGTTATCTGGGATTATCCAGGTGGGTCCCAATCTAATCACATGAGCACTTAAAAACAGATAACTTTATCCAGCTTGAGGCAGAAGAAACAGATGTAGCCAAAGCCATCAGAAACACTCACTTCTACTTACATTGAGAAAAACAAAAAATCAGACACTTACTTGTAGACTGCTGATAAAGAGGGATGACCTCCAGAAGCTGAGGGTGATCTTGAGTTAGCAGTGTGCAGGAGAATAGGACTTCAGTTCTACAAACACAAGGAAACAAATTCTTCCAACAACCAATGAGCTTAGAAGAGGCTTCTCCCAAGCCTCACATGAGAATCAAAGCCTCAGCTGATACTTTAATTTCAGATTGTGAGAGCTGAGCAGAAGAAACAGTTTATCTACACCCAGACTCCTGACCGATGGAAACTGTGAGATAATAACTTTGTCTTCCATTAAGGCACAAAGATTGTGACAATTTATTACAGCAGCAACAGAAAACATATATACCTACTTTCATTCCAAACTTTTCTTTTGATTTTGGGTATTTATTGTTGTTTAGATTGCAGTCTTGTTCTTATTTATGGATGACATACCATACAATTGTGATGCAAAATAAATTAAAACTCTTGTCTGGATTATTAATCGAAACAACCTAAATTCTCTAAAGTGTACAAAAGGGCCAGGGCCTTACAGGACAGCTGCCAGATGCAGTTTACTTTTATTAATAGATGAGCTCAGTGCAGAGGTTTAAGGTTGGCAGAGTTTGGTTGTTCATTTTAAAAGAGAATAATAAGCAATTTTGCAAGTTTGAGTGATTGGACTACTACAGGAAATATTGAAGTGTTCAGCGGTCATAGATGGCAGGTTCATGAACTTGATGCTAACTTCCTATCAGCTTTCTACTGCTATAAACAGTTTCGATACTTGAGTCCCAAGTGATGTTGTCAAATAGGAGAAAAATCAGAAAGTATGCAGATTAAGAATCTGGATATGAGGTAAGATTAAAATTGCTAAATAACACACAGACTAGCCTACTATAATGGGAAATGTGGTTAAAAGCATGCTATAGACATCTGAATTTTATTCAATAGCAAACTAAAGAGGTAACTGGGAAGACTATTTCAGTTCAATTTCAGGTTAGATCATAGTAGGATTAAGCATTACATAAATGAAGATATATTAGTCAGGATAAAGTAATTGATATAACAGAGAACCTTGAAATCTCAGGAGTTTGATGCCTTGTGGCTTGCATCATAATCCACAGTGGGTTGAAGAGAGGTGAAGGGAATTCTGTTCCATATAATTTATCTACCATCCTCCTTATCGAGAGATAGAAAACTAGAACTTATGGGCCAAATTTGGCCTCAAAGCTATCTTTGTATTGCATATGGGCAAAGAAAGTTTTTTGCATTTTTAAAAGGCTATTTAAAAAACAGGAATATGGAAGTAATGAATTTACAACTTGGCCTTTTCAGGAAAAAAGAAAAAGAAAAAGAAAACATTGCTGCTGACCATAGCTCTATAACCCTGGCATCTTGAACTAGATTTACTTCCTTTCACATACCAATGACCATAACTATTTAATGTGGCCCTACCACTCTGTTGCAAGCATGATTGCAAATACACTTTAACTCTATGCATAGGTGGAAAAAAATAAAGCACTAAAAATTCTTTGTTAGCAGTGTTTTGACAGGGAAAAAATTTTATAAGACTTGCAATATTCCCAATTACTGGTTAACATAATCTAAAATAAAAACATTTTAAAAACATATGATAGAAAATAACTAAATGCAGATTTGTAGAAAAAAATAACAGCAGGGTCCAAGATTCTCCAGGTAACAGATGCCAGGCAAGTGTGACTTCTACATTTTTAAAAAATATATTAATCTAAGATAGTCTTACATTGGCCTAACTGTTGAACACAAAATCTCTGGCAATATAATTCCTAAAGATTGGGTCATCCAAACAGACATTAGACCTTTTCAGAACCTGCAAGAAATGGAAATGAGATTATTCTCTAATTTTTACATAATCTGTGCCAAAAAATATGTCAATGGAATTGTCAGATTCTTCTTATTCAGGTAACTCTCATTTTTATTGTCTAAACATTATTTTTTATGTATAATTTTATAGTAAAATTATAAATTTAGTTCAAAATAACCAAATTCACACTGAGAAATGAGCAGGTTTTAATAAACACTAACCGTAATCCTAAATATGTAGAAAAAATTTAAAATGCCTGCATCACTGCAGTATGATTATGCTAAACACAAATCAGTCTTCATTGGGCTTTTGTGGAAACTATTAGTCATGAACACCCAAGAAAAATCGCTGTCCTTACCTTGCAGAGAAGTTCTTCCTTTATTGTGTTAATCTCTTTCATCTGCTTTTATACATATTTCGTTCATGCTAAACACCACCAAACTGGTTGCTTCCTTTATTCAAAGCCAGTATACTAATTAAAGAAAATTATCTTGCCCTGTGAAACTGCTTAAAACAGTCTCTAAAGCAGCATTCTTCGCTGATTAAAAAGATTTCATTAATCATTTCTCTTCTGGCTATCACTATAACAATTTATATTTCTTACACCTGTTATCATGACAAAGTTAGGGAAAGAAAATCTGCTAATGTCTTTTTAGAAGCAGTTTTTTAATGGAATCCCTTCTACAAAGTGGTCTTGCAGATTACTTCAGCTGTGGTGGGAGTGGTTTAATTCATATGCATTCTTGGCGGGAAAATGACACCTTAGATATTAAATGTTACTTGCAACCACTACCCATATTTCTCATCCTTCCTTCCCTTTATGGTTGTTTTTGCTTTAGTTATTAGGAAGCCATCATTGTTCCACTATAACAGTTGTTAGGGCTTTACCTTATCTGCTTACTGTCTTCCAGGAGCTTATTAATTGTTTAATGCTCACTAGCATGTGGATTACACATTTATCCTTTCTCTCCTAGACAAGCCATAACATAGCCTCCTCAACTGGCATCTCATAAAAGCATGAGGTGAAAAATTCAGGGAAGAGTATCTTCCCAGGATTTGTAGAAAGTAAAATACCCTTTAAACCTGCCAGTCTGGTTCTCTTAACAGTATCTAAGCAATGACTGTAGAAACACTAATTATAGGGTTCTTTTAATGTAAAGAAAAAAAAAAAAAGATTCTACATCGTGAAGCCCTTTACTTCCTAAATCTCACAAAGAAGAGATTCTCCTTTGGCTTCCATCATCTCCTGTGGATTACAATTTGCCACATTGCAAAAGTACACTGTGGTTCCTTGAAAGGCTTGAGTTTTCCCATGCTGTTTTGTGGATGGGTTCTCAACTATCAGCCTTGTGTGAGTCTGATGATGTCACACCATGCACTACTGAAAATGTGTTACAATTCACATCCTTAGGGAATCTGTGCAATGTGTTTAGAGAAAGCCTTATGGAAGAAAACTATCAGCCTTTAAATCAAAGGAAAGAAAGATTATGGAGATTTTCCTTGATACAATGCTAACTCTGTGTAAAGCTAATAGGCAAAAGTGCTCTATGAAATGTAGGGTACTGGGTTGAAAAGCTTTGCTAGTGTCACTGGAAGCTATCGCACTTGTGATGGCTTTTTAATAAGATTTTAAAATCATGAAAATCTAGAATTGCGCGTCTTATACATTGTCACAGTCTCAATCAACACAACCAGCCAGTTATTCCTGGTACTTATTCCTGTCTAATATAAAACATATTATGTATATTAATTCACTACATTTGAACCATTCCTTGGTATAGGCATAATCTTAGTTCTAGAAGCACTCAAACTGCTCATACCAGAAAAAAGATCTCAATCCTTTTTACTTATAATGAACATGGTAAATAATACGCCAATCAAGCTCATTTAGCAGATCATGTCTCGGTGATCTTTTCATCCCTCTCCATCAGCTACACGAAATGCCGATGTCATATGGAAGGTGCTTTGATTAAAGTACCAGATTAAAAGTAAAACTATATAAAAGTATAAGTCAATTTATGAATTCTCCGTAAAAGACAGTTTTTCCTGAATGTTACTTTGGAGAGTGGGATAACCTTCTATACAGGCAAATTGTCTTTTTTAAAAAGTGCTTTGAGTCTCAAGTGACATCCCCTGTCACAACTGGTATCCTGAGAAAAACAGCAAGAACAAAGAGTGCTAAGGTGAGCAATGTGGGGCAGAATCAGAAGGCAGGAGATCAAATCATGACATAGGCATAAGCCATGATAAATACCTTGTAGAAAGAAAGCTTCTGGGAAAACATCAGGAGTATTCCAATGGTAGACAAGATATGTGGAATCCAAGATTTATCTGCTTAATTGAATAAAGGATGGGGAAAGATCGCTAATTATCTACATTTAAAAAAAAAGAAAGAAATCAAAATAATGGAAAATGAAAGAAGAGAGAAAGGCAGATTGCAAAGAAAAAAACATTATAATAAGGAAAACACAGATGAAAGAAGTGCTCTTATTTGTCAGTATTCTTTCTTTTCACAGAGAATGAGATTTCCAAAGCCAAACAGAAGAAAATAAACAATGGCAAACCCTGTGGGTGGGGAGAAGTGCTGAAAGACTCCTGTACAGACAGAAGTTATCAGAGTTATTTTCATACATCTTGGCACAACTTCCCAGAAAGTAATAATATATTGGTGTTAGACATTTGGTCAGTTTTGATGAAACCAAAGTTGCCAATAAAATAATTATGTTGCTCAAAAGTTTAATGAAAGATTCAAATTAAGAAAACACAAGAATAAAGTCACATATTTTATCATCAAAAAAAGAATTTGTTTAATATTGATGAGATTCAATTTAGTAGGTCAAAACAAAATTTATTATTTTTTTTACAATGAGACAGTGGAAACAGGACAGATTGTAATCTAGTTAAGGAAGATGGGACAAATTAACAATCATGGTTAAAGTAGTATGTAGGTGAGGTCTTGACCTAAGTGATATTAGAAAATAGAGCTTTGGCAAGTAAAGGATAAGATAGTTACCTTATAGGTAACCTTGCACTGAATGAGGGCAGAGGATAATTACAAAATGATGCCCAAATATTGTTCAATATGAGGTTTAGGACATAGGACATCATCTTAATGTGGTCTGTAATCAGAGTCTATGAGACAAATCACAATTACATATCAAAATAGTAATTACTAATTAGATAATTGATTTATTGTGCTAATGTGCTAGGCATTTAGTAAAGTGTCTTATTAATATCAGGTAAGGCCCACATGCATGCACACGCTGTAAGTTATATGTACTAAAAGTTGAGTTTCTTTAATCTGAGATTCTTGGGACCAGAAGTATTTTGGATTTGGGTTTTCTTTTTTCAGATTTTGGGATATTTGCATATACATGTGAAATATCTTGGGTATGAGACTCAAGTGTAAGCATAAAAGTTATGATTCACCTACACTTTATATACACAGATTGAAAGTAATTTTATACAATAATTAAAATAATAATTTTGTGCATGAAAAAATATTTATGTACATTGAAGCATCAGAAAGCAAAGGCATCACTACCTCATCCACCCACGTCGACAATCTGTGTTTGCTTGCCATCACCATCATTCCTGACTCCAAATTTAGATGCTACCAATAAGTAATCATTTTCTTAAATTTATTCATATGTAAGTACTAAACAGTAAATAATGTGACATACCATAAATATGGTGAAAAAATAATTTGATCAGAGTAACTAAGCAGCACAGTAACATCACCAGAATACCTCTATCAGTTATTACCTGATAGAGTTAATACCTCTATCAGTGACAACAAACAACGGCAAGATTTTAGTCTTCACATATGATGATGAGTTTTGATTAAAAGGTTACTGTAGGCCAGGTGTGGTGGCTCACACTTGTAATCCCAGCACTTTGGGAGGCCAAGTTTGGAGGATCGCTTGGGCTCAGGGGTTTGGGACCAGCTTGGGTAACAGAGTGAGACCTCCTTTCTACAAAAGTAATTTTTAAAAAATTGGCCAGGCATATTGTCGCACATCTGTAGTCACAGCTATTTGGGAAGCGGAGGCAGGAGGATCGTTTGAGCATGGAATATTGAGGCTACAAGTGAGCTGTGATCATGCCACTGCACTCAAACTTGGCCAACAGTGAGACTCTGTCTCAAGCACACAAACAAACAAAAGGTTACTGTGTACAATAATCTCCTTGGGGACGCTGAATAAACTACGTGTTATACACCTACCTTTTGAACGTAACCCATCACATGGGGTCGGATATGGAATTTTCCACTTGTGATATCATGTTGGTGCTCAAAACTTTTCAGATTTTTGAGCATTTTGGATTTTGGGTTTTTGGATTAGAGATGTCCAACCTGTAGTATTATTACAAATGAAAAAAATGAAAGCTGAGAAAGGATAATGAATTTCTCTAAGAATCAAAGCCTGTAAATGATAGAATTAGAAAAAAAAAATGAGGTTTGAGTCCAAAGCCAGTGTTCTTTATACTTACTAAATTACCACTTAATTCTCCCTCTAAAATTGGAAATGGATACAACCATTATGATTGAAAGAATATGGCTATTCAAACTTCCTCAGAACATGTCTTAATATGTCTGAGCAGGCAAAGTGTAGCCAGTTTCATGGACCTAAGGAAAATAGATAAAATACATTTCGCAGTTTATATCATCTTCAGGGATCTTTGGGGCCTCTAAAAGACAAAGGAAACAGGAGACGTTTTAAGAATTGATGTGAAAAAATAAAGAAGAGAGATTTTATGTTGTGATGAGAAAAGATGAGAGGTGCAATGTAAAGTAACGGGGTAAACAAGAGATACAGAAAGAAAACAGCAGGGGAAAGACAGCTCTTGCAGAGTAAGTGAGATAGAATATGTTTATTTTGAGCACAGAGATTTGCACGAAGTCTAAATAAGAGAAAAGAAAAGGGGAATGTGGAAGAAACACCTTAATACAAACAAAAGCAGAGTAACTCAAAAGAAAATGAGGCAGAAGTCAACTACAGATGGAAGCCAAGTTTTTGATATAGGATAAGAACCATAACTTAGAAATCAGGTAACAGAAAATAGTCACATTTGGAAAGCTGAATGTGAAAAAGAAAAATGTAAATAAAACTACAGAAAGTAATGCTGTTATGGGTCAAGTAGTTCTTGAAGTAGGGGAACATGAAATCCGAACAGAATAACTGGAAAGAAGACATGGAAATGTAATTTATGGTTCTCTAAGGAAAGAAAAATCAAAATGTCAGCACAAGGAAAATTCATATGAAAAAGAAAATATTCTGAAAGAACCAACTAGATTTGGAGATCTTTACAATTACTAAAAGAAGAAACACAAGCATACTAAAGGAAAAAAATGGTATTTTAACAATAACGTCTTCAATTAAGTTGACCCCGCAATGTGAATCTAATAGAATGGGTGTGCTCATAACATGCACAGTTAGTATATTTTCTCAATCCATATCTTTCCTCTAGTAAATGTTAAAGTGAAAAATTTTAAGAGTAGGTAATTTTTGTACAGCCTTTTAAGACATATGAGATGGGAGGTTATTTAAAATGCAAGTTAAAAAAAAGATGACAGGACTAAAATGACCTACAGGGAAAAATATTTGAAATCAAATTTAATACACAAATTGATAGTTTATATGCTTGTCAATTGATTTATTTGAATTTCCAAAGCAATCTTTTTTCATTCTTCAAATTTAAAACAGTACTTCCCACAGCAGCAATACAAACCTGCAGGTGTGACATGGTATTCCACAAACCATCATAATCCATGCAAGTCAATCTATATATCCCTGCATTCTACCTCCATAGTTTGAGAATGCCTTCCCTGGATCATCATTTTGGAGTACTTGTTCCTAGATCAAGTTTCAGAACAGCCATTCATCAATTGCCATCCTTTATAAGACCAATTTGTTGCATGATCAATTTGACAAATTAACTCCCCCAAAACATGTATCTACTAACTAGTTATGAAGTTCATAGCAATTCTTGTTTTGCCAAGGCCACTTATTTTTCAGTGTCAGTTGAAATATTTCACTTTTTTAAGAAACCTTGAATTTTACATATAGAATACAGTATTTACATCAAAAAATAGTTGGGTTAAACAGAGTGAGTATCTTACAAAACATTTTGAAATAAGTTTATTGAACTTTATAATTTGTGAATGTAGATATCTTGACTGGGGAACTGTATATCTGCATGTTATATTCAGATAGGCATGAGAACTTAAACTCATTTGTATGCTATATAAACAGAATTGAAGCAATTGACAACAAAAAATAGTTTACAACCATCAGACATACAGGCTCTTTGCGACATAGGAATTAATATTGTATATGTACTGTTATTTCTACTAGAACTGTCTGCTTTATATGTATTTGCCAAAAAAAGAACAACTGAGCTGCATCAGCTAGCAGCTATTTTAGTTGACTACAGAGATGAAAGAAACAGGACTGTACATTTCAAATTCTTAAGTACTCCTGAAATGCCTAGTGTTTTATTTACAGAGAGGGTAGATTTTTTCCTTAATTACATTTCAGACTGACATATATGTGTGAAAATAAACACCCAGGTGTAACTTTCACTTGGTGGTCTAAAAAACAAGTTGGTCTCTATGTACATCTTTATCAATGTGTACACAGTGGAGTGTGCAAAAATGAGGCATGGTTTTACTTCCTGATTCAGTGGTAAATAATATGTGCAAGTTACTGTCATAAACTGGATTCATTAGCTAATACGTTTAGGCTCTATTTATTGAAAAATACAAACAATTACTATAGAAAATTGAATGTAAATGTTAAAAACCTTGAAAATGTAAAAATATCTATCAAAATTTTAGAGGAAGGACCAGAAATAAAAGAAAGAATAAGCACATCATTTGTTTCTTTTTTTTTTATAGCTTTGTAGACTTACTTGTCTTTCTATAATTATTTTTGAAATTATAAAGATAAGTACTCACAAAACCAAAAATTAAAATATAGTAAGTCCAGAATTTGTGGGAGAGTAAATGTGCCCTAAATTAAATTCTCCAAATTCATACTATGAAGCAGAATATGTCTACAAAATGTAAGTAGAGAAACAGAAATTTAAGGGTTGTTTTTAAGATAATCTTTAGAATAACCTGAAAGATTTATTCTAACTAGAAGGTGTGGAGGGAGTAAAAGAGGAAAAATATAGTGTAAATAGATTAGTTGACTCAATATATATTTCTAGTCACTACCTAAAGTTGATAAATCAAACAAAACAGGTTTACAATTTTTATAGTTAAAATTAGTAATTAAGAGTTCCAGCTTCTTTATTTACCAAAAAAAAAAAAAAAAAAAAGTATATATTTTTAGGATGTAGCCAACTGGAGAGAGTGATGCTCCCATTCTCTTAACTAGAAAAAATCATGGCAAGTTACAAAAACCACATATTTTCTTGAACATATCAGAGAGCTGAGCTCACAGGACAACCAGCTAGGCTGAAATCTAAAGAAAAGCAGAAACCGTCAAGGAGAAATGTGGAAACATGCACTAAGTTACCTGGGACAGAGCAAGGGACAAATACGTGACTTTCATAAAAGTGGATACAATTTCAGCACAATTTATTAACAAATTTCCTAAAGTTTGATGTCAGCTACCACCAATAGTAAAGAACCTGTCTGGGAGCTGCAGACACTCACATACAACCCAGATATTGAGACTATAAGCCAGAGAAAAGAAAATTACTATGATGAATATGTTAAAGACTCTACTATAGAAGGAAGACAACATGTGTGAACCAATGGAGAATTTCAGCAGAAATATAGGACCTATAAAAAAAATCCAATGGAAATGCAAACCAGAGAGAGAGACAGAGAGGACACGTTCTAATAGGCTCATTAATAGATTCAATAGAGTTAAAAAAAGAGTAAGTGAGGTTTAAGATAGATTAATAGAAATCAGTCAAACTTAAAACACAAAGAAAAAATGAGTTAAAGAACTGAATCTTCAAGACATGTGGGACAATATCAAATGAGGTCCTATAAGAGGAAAAGAGAGAATGAAGCAGAATAAATGTTTACAGAGAAAATAGAGGAAAATTGTCCAAAAATAATAAAAAAGTTTCAAACCACAGATCTAAGAAGCTGAGAGAGCTTTAAGGTCAATAAATACTCGTCACCAAAAAATGCACCTAAACACATCCTATGCAAATACCTGGAAACCAAATCTAAAGAAGGATACCAGGGAAAAAATTGATAAGATTCTAGCTAAGACAACCAAGAAAAAGGAGAAACAACACTAATTACCAACATCAGCCATGAAACAGGGGACATAAACATAAATCTAATTTTATTTAATAAGGGAGTTTTATAAAATTTAATAAGAAATATTACTAAAAGTTATGTTGATAAATGTGACAACATAGATGAAATGAACTATATATAAGTGTATATGTATGACCTCAATAATTCCATACATTTAAAGATATCATATTTATAGTTGAAAATCATCAAACAACAACATCAATACTCTAGGCCCATATGACTGACTTGGCAAAATCTTACAAACATTTAAAGATGAAATAAAACCAATCTTATACAAACTCTTTCAGAAAATTAAAGAAGGAACACATCACAAATCCTGTAATAAGAGAAAAATTATAACGTCAAAACAGAAAAGAAAGAGACTACCAGAAAAAAAAAACCTACAGTCCAAAATACATATTGAACAAACATGCAGAAGTCCTCGATAAAATATTGGCATATCTAATTCAGCAGCACATTTAAAAACGTAAAATATATCATGATCAAATGGAGTTAATTTCAGAAATGTAGCGCTGGTGTGACATTTTACACCCAGTCAATGTATTTCCCCCATTTGAAAAGATAAAAGTACAGTCACATATTTATTTCGAAAGATGCAGAGAAAATATTTAGTCTTCAGTTATGTGTGTTTCATTGTTCAACCTGGCCACATTATAACGATAAGCTAAAAAATTATATCCAAGAAATATATATACATGCACACATGCACACAATAATACTAACAGATTAAATGTATGCGTATATTTGCATATACACAGAAAATGTCTTATGTAAGAGCGGCCACAGCTACATCTTGGGGTCATGATCACATTTGGGAAGCTACAGGAAAAATCAGGAATTGTATACTTTTTAAAAATAACTCTCTGCAGTTTGAATTTTTTTTGTTAAAGCAGATTTATTACCTATATAATTAGTTTTAATATAAAAACATTAATTATAACTGCTTTTTAAGTGACATATCCTAAATGAAGCAGTGTATTAATTAGGGGGGGAAAGGGAAATTTTCTAAATAAACATCTTGGAATTGGCCAAAACTTAATGCCAGCCAATTTTTTTCCCCCCACTAATAGAGGTGCATTAATTGGGACATGGAATAGATGATTAACGCCCTTTTGTGAATGCTTTACCCTGTGAAGAGCGTTATGGCTGAGAATTATAGCACCTTGTGGTATAGGTGAGGATGAAGCTGGCATATTAATCAGTCACTTCATTTTTCAAGAAAAATTTTTCTTCCTTATTTATTTATGCACAATTGCATCTCATTTTTCCATAGTAGATGGATTTTTTAAAATGTGTAAATGTGGCATTTTGTAAACAGAGTGACACTGTTAATAACCCGGTATGAGAACTTTACAAAGAACTGAGGGATCCATAAGGTTGAAAAAGACATTTGAGGGAACAGCTGTTTCAAAAGAGGTCAACAATTCTTTCAGGTACTTCAGAGGTGAGAATCTGGGTGGGAGGAAGTCAAAGAAATGATCAGGTAGATTTAACTATGACATCTCATCACCCTCATTTTTTAAATTGCTTTTATTCTTTTGTCTTTGGAGTTCTCTGTAAAATCGTATTTACTGAATGTGTTACACAGCATTTAAACATTTATAAAAATTTATCTCATCTACTAGATTCATTTTAAATTAAAATATCAAGTCCTGGGTGCTGCCTTTATTTCATTACACTGTCTTTAATTTGTAACCTAACTTGTTTCTCATATTTTGCTTTTTAATAGAAATTATTGAAGAGGTTATTAAGTTTATTTTTATATCACATTTATATTAAACATAGTTATACAATTAAAGTTAATTTAAAACTCTAAAAATACCACTTATGATACAGTTTTTATTCATGTATTTTTAGTTTTAAAAGGAATATTCATGTTAATAATAAAAATTCAAAATACAAAAAATAACATGGTATAAAAATGTAATTATCTTTCTTTCTCGCTGAAGTTCCTTGACCCCTTTTCAAGATGCAATTACTTTTAACACATTTGTGAAGATATCTCTAGAAATTGTATATACAAATGCAAGTTTGTGTATGTATACAAGTATAGATATTAATGAATATAAATAGCTTTTTACAAGCCTAAATGTCTGTATTCAACTTTCTTTACCTGGCCTTTTTATTTTATTTTATTGAAAAAAGAAAACAGAGATGGGGTTTCGTCATGTTGCCCAGGCTGGTCTTGAACCCTTGAGCTCAAGTAATATTATTGCTTCGGCCTCCCAGAATGCCTGGATTACAGGCATGAACCACCATGCCAGGCCTGCCCTTGCCTTTTTCTAATCATACACATTAGAAGTTGTTTTATAACTGATATTTATGGTTAAAATAAAGAGATGTTTAAAATATAATTTCAAATCACACTATTGCATACAGTTGGTTTGTCTTTTCTTTTGGTTCACAATGCTTAAATGGGAAGGATAACGAAAACAAATTTCATAGGGAATATACACTATAGACGAAGTACATTAACTACACAGTGAGTTCCAAAATTATTAAAGTCCAGTTGCTCACTTAGGATGGAAGCAGGCCTCTGTGGAAAGTACAGTCTAACTAAAGTTTGAGTTGTGCCTTATACCAGGGGTTCTCAGGAGAGATGATCTGACCCAACACAGCAGAGGTTCCTAGATGCTAGAGGGTGGTTCTGGTGTTGGTGGGCAAAGCTTTGGGGGTTAGCTCGAAGGCAAATAAGGTATGGCCCTGACAGCATGAGCTCTCTCTTTTAGAGAGGCCACTAACATTGCAGCCTTTCTAGGACCTAAGCTCTCAAATTGTCTGTGAAACTTTTAGGATTATATGTGTTTTTGGATTCCCGTAGTTGAGGTCAATACTCAGCTATGGGACCTGATAAGTTGTGGCCTAACATTCTTGAGGGGAGAGGGCTTATCACAGCAAAACATGTCACTCATGCAGCAAATTGTGTAAGTGCTGGAAATCATTTTAAAGCTACAAAACAATAACATTACGTGGATTTCTCCAAGTGCTGTGGAATATATCATTGTTAGATATATCATAATTTGATCATAATTTAAGCTGATCAAATAATGTTTTTTTAAATTTAGTTGATCAAATGAAAGTCATTTAATAAACATAGCTGGTGAAGTGGAGGTCATATTGGTTAGTTTTAGTAATTTCCTATTACAAAACATATTATCAGTTTAAGATATCAGTTGCTCCAGTAATCCTGAATAACAAGCCACCTGAAACCCAAAGGCTTAAAACAATGATCATTTAATATTGTTCATGAAAACACAGTTTAGGTAGGTCATTATTATGGTCTTCGTTAAACTGATCTGTCTGCCATCAATTGCAAATTGAGAAGACTCCTTTCTTGATCATGTCTGAGTTCTCTGACATGTTTATGCATGTTTGAGGGTTGAATGGATTTTGTCTAACCTAAAATGGCCCTTGACTGAAACAGCTGGGATGACTGAAAATAAGGAAGCCCCAACTCTTCTCCTTATCTCTCACAGCCTGTTATGTTTTACTCAGTTTTAGTTTAACGAGAGAAATGTCTTTGGAATGTTTCTGAGGATACTAATAAAAATTTGTTTTTATGTTTCTAGCTATATTATCTTTTCCCCTAGAGTCAGTCTCTTTGGTCATCTTGGGCCTTCTCTTATGTGCTAATGGTTTTTACTCAAGAGAATTGTGTTCTTGCTTGTCCAGTTGTGTTTATGAAAGATTACATTAGAATAGGTTACTAGCAAAAGATATTAGCACAAGTTACAGGAATGCTTTCCAATCTCTCTCTTGAATAAGACTGTGAACTATCTGTTTATAACTGGAGCTGACATTTCAACAGGTAGAGTTGACTAGAGGAAATCTGGGAAAGAAGCAGGGAGTGTGAGTGTGGACTCCAACTGCCAAATAAATGGGATTTTACTCTGGAAAGATGAAGTAATTTGACTTATTTTATTTATCTGCCTATTTGTCCCTGCCCCTTACCCCACCCTCTCACCATATACATTTTTTTTCTTTTTTTCTGTTTAAGAGATTCAGCTGATACTTCAATATGTTTGGTACTCTATCAGGACAAACACCCTATCTAATTTCTTCTGAATTTATATCTATCAATTAATTTAAGCAAAGTTCTCGAGATTTCTGCTGTGGGCAAGAGTTACTATTCTACTCATAGAGAGTAAAGTGAAAGTGTCCTAACAGTCAAGTTATTTTAATACAGTTTTTAAATATATTAATCTGATGCTTCCTGTCCCAAACCCTCTCCATCCTGCACTGTTGATTCTTGACTTCTTTCGCTGAAGTTTCCTTGAGTAGAGCCTCACTTAGGTCTAGTGACTGGAGTCATGATATCCTTTGCTCTGATTTCTGGCCCATTCACATTCTATGTTCTATCAGCATTCCTAAAACTACTCAGGACTCCTGAGAGAAACCTCTCATGTATACAAACATTGCTGCTGTTGAAATAATTTTATAATTATTAACTAACAACATTTATATGTAATTTCTGTAATGTCTTAAAGTGAAAGAGAGACATTCTGGTTTCACCATGAAGAACTAGAAGTATAAATTAAATATGCAATGAAATGATTTTAAAAGAAAGGTTACTATTAGAAGAAAACTTACTGATTCAATGAAAAAATAACTCAGAATGTGCATTTAACATATGAAATACTTCGCCCTTAAAACTTGTTTAATCAATGATCTGACTCTGAACAATAATTTTTTATTGGTATATTTTCTGATGGCTAATCTATTTTCTATCTTCCTATTTGTCAACAGCAAATAAGGTCTGCTATTGTCTATAATTTTCCATTAGAGAGCAATAGATTGTAAATCTGCCAAACAACATTTTTAAGTAGAATTAGAAGTATAAAATCTGATTTTAATTGTTCAAGATTTCTAAACTTGACAAAAATATGGCCTAATTATAGAACTAGATTTGTCAAATCTATAGGATAGAAATATTTTCTTCTATCTTAATGCTCATATGTGTAAGATACCCTTATATCTAAAAAATGCAGCTTTCCTTAAGATGACTGCAAATCTGGAGTCAACTAACTCAGAGAATCAAGCACTTAACTGTTCATCATTCAGAATCTGACAAATTAAGTACTGTTACCAGTATCTTTGGAAATGACCATTAAGATATATCATGCCTCTCTCTAATAAGCTTGTAACAGATACAAAATGCTTGTGGGAATTCTTCCCAGAATACCATCTCTAAACTGGACAGCTGGTAAGAAAACTGGTCTATGTCATCTCAGAATAGATCATTTATTTTTTGACCTTCTCAAGAGATTACCCCTTTGGCAACCAAACAGTTATTGCCATCTGCAGCAGGTAAACAACATAAATACCATGTTAAATTCTGATGAATTTCCATGGTCAAAATAAATATTTGCAGTTTTTCGAAGAAAATTGTACATATCTTTACAAATTGCCCCCCTCCCCAAGATCTCTTTCCCCATCTGTTTTTCAATTATGTTACCACCTTTCTTCTCAGAGATGTCTACATTAGTGTCAGGAATTAGCCATTTAATGTAATCATAAATCATCCCAAGAGATATTAAATAACCATATTTCAAACTGAGAGCTGTGGTTTAAGTTTCATTATTATAGTATTCTGATTTAGTCAGCATCCAAAAGATACAATCTTATATCAAATTTCATGAATTTCCCCGCTTTACTCTTCTGTCCCTTTGCTCAGCAATAAAGCCCATGTAATCATTGTACACTATACATATGGGTTAGCAATGGCTCAAAACTACCACACTTGTTTTGAGCAATAAGACAATTTTGAATTTTCTACTTTCTAAGGCCACCTATACTGTAATACTTCATTCAGGGTTTTTCATGACTATAGTCATGATTAGAAAAATGCCTAGAATCTTGAACAATTGCTTATAGAAAAGCCCCTTTCTCATCAATAAAATGTGAGTGGGAGGCTTTACATGAGAGAAAAATAAATGTATTTTGTTAACTCACTGAGATTTCAGAGTTTATCAGTTACAAAAACTAGTGTTGTTCTCTCTAAAACAGATATAGTTATCAGAAGTGGCAGAAGAAACTTAAAATATATTTTATTGTTTTCCTAACTAAGAAATGGGTGGTAATGAATTTTCTAATAAAGACTAAAAAGATGGACAACCATGAAATGCTTGGAAAAACGTTTGGAGATGTGTGCCCTATGATAATTTGGAAGGTAGACTGTATATTTTCTGGGACTGATACTCAGAACTCCAGTGGTTAGGAAGAGTCAGTACAATGGTATATACATTGACTTCTGATTTTGATGAGTCATTAAATGATAGATACGACCTCAAATAAGAATGTTTTTTATTTCAGTGGCCAAAATAAGTGTAAATAAGTTTAAGAAAAAAAAGAAAAAGACCCTGTAACAGAGAAGAATCAGAAAATCTAATGGGTTGTAGACCTTAAACAGTAAGATATAAGACTAAGGGAGACCTTAACAGTCAGACCTATGAAGCTTCAACTCAGCAATAAAAGTCAGTTTATTCATTATCTGACACTGCATAACAAATTACTCTATGTAATGGTCTGAATTATTGTCCACAAAGACATGAGGTCCTAACCTTTAGACCCTCTGAATGTTACCATATACAATAAAGCTTCTCTGTATCTGATTAATTTAAGGGTTTTGAAATGAGATTTATCTTGGACTATCTATGCAATGGTTAAATTTCACCACAAATGTCTTTATAAAGAAAGGCAGAAACAAATTAGACACAGGGAAGGCAAACTGAAAATGGAGGCAACAATTTGAGTAAGGAATGCCAGAAGCCACCAGAAGCTAAAGGAAGCAAACAACAGATTCTCTCTAAAGTTTCCAGAGCAAGTGTGGCCCTACTAGTACCTTGACTTTGACCCCCTAGTGAAATTGATTTCAGGTTTCTAGACTCCAAAATAGTGAGAGAATAAATTTCTGTTGTTTTAAGCTACCAAGTTTTGGCAATTTGTTATTGCAGACATAGGAAACAAATACACCTTAAGATTTGGCAACTAAAAACAATAAATATCTACTTTCTCATCATTTCTTTGAATCAGGAATTCGACAGTGCGCTATATTCTGGCTAAGGGTCTCTTACAAGTCCATGATGAAGGTGTCTGTGTTAAACTCAAGGTTCTACTGGGGAAGGATCTCTTTCCAGGCTCACTGACATGGCTATTGACAGGCCTCAGAAAATCAGCATCTAAGTTCACTCATGCAGTGCTTTCCAGAGACACACCATGCATGGCAGCTGTCTTCCTCAGAGTGAGCAATCAGAAAGAGCACAAGAGATCACTAAGATGGAAGTCACATTCTTTTTCTAACTACATCTCAAAAGTGAAATCTTTTTATAGATGTATTAGTTCAAAGTGAGTCAATAAGTCCATCTTACATTAAAGGAGAGTAGATTGCACAGGGCGTGAATACCGGGAGGTAGGAATTACCGGGGGCCATGTTTCAGGCTGCCTACCACATAATCATAGGTTTTATGTGAAAATACTTAGAAACACTGAATAAAGTGTGTTTCATTTTAGCCCAGGAGTGGGTGGGAATAAGAGGACTGGGTGTTGCGGTGGGTCCAGATAATGGGTTGCATGTCAGAATCCAGGATACAATTCTGAATATTCCAAAAAGGGTAAAACTATACAAAGAAAAACCAGATTATTGCTTGCCAGAGGCTGAGAGTGGGGATAATAGACAACTGACTATAGAGTGGTACTTCTCGGTAATGAAATATTCTGAATCTTAGTTGTGGTTGTAGTTACCACAACTGTATACATTTATCTAAAGAAATCAAATTATGCTCTAAAATGGGTCAATTCAGAGTACATAAATCATAAACAAAAAATATTACCTCAATGCTAACCGCACCAATATTCAAAGTACAAGTAAGTTGACTCATATGCAAAAATTTCTGGTGAAAGAAAGATGAAAATATTCCAAATTATTTTGTAATGTTAAAATGACCTGAGCCTCAAAGTCAGAAAAAAAGACTAAACAAAAATCAGAAAATTAGAGGAGTATCTCTTTCATAAACATGGATACATAAACCCTAAACAAAATATTAGCAAGACTAATACTTTAAAATATAAAAAGAGTAAGATATCACAACAGAGTTAGATTCATGCCCAGAATGTCAAATTGGTTTCTCAGTTTAAAAAAAAAAAAATCGATTAAAGTGATTTATCAAGATAATCTTAGTAGATAAAGAAAAGGAATTTACTAAATTTCAATACTTACATTTTTTTAAAAAAAGTACCTCTCGACAAATTAGAAATAGGAAGGAATTTCCTTTCATTTACTTTAAAAGTTTCTAGTTTCTATTACCTACCAGAGAGTGTTTTTGCAAACAATAACCATGATGGATTTAAAAAGAAAACAAAACAAAACTTTTTTTCGAAGCTCAGAATAATAGAGCACTACTATGAATGAATGCATTTAATTTGTCAGATCATTTTGGTTGTGTACCTGTCATCATTTATTTCTTCTTAATAAAGTCCAATTTTGTTCAGAGTGGCATTTGTGTCTTTCTACACATCACGAGGCAAAACCAGTTTGAGCTGTCAATACAATCCTGTATTCCTTTGTGAGATGTAGGACTTACCAGCTTCCCATTGCTACCAGTTATGGCCATATGACCTTACTGTGTCAAATGGAACATAGGATATAGACACTATTTGATTGAAGTTGCTTCTAGGAAAACTTACTAACAAAAAGAAGCATACATTTTTGCTTCTTCGCAAACAGATGGCAGCCCCTTTCCTAGCTCGAACGTGAATGTAATGTCCAAAAGTGAAGCAGTCATCTTGCACTCATGATACAGAGAATAACTGGCTGAGGATGATATACAGAATAATGACAACAGCCTAGTTACTTGAAGGCATTGTTAAGCCATTATACAGTACTCAGCTATCTGTCTCTAGACTTCTTATCATGAGGCATTAGTAATGCCTTTATTGCTTTAAGCATGTTTAAGTAGAAAATTTTGCATTGCAAGCTGAAAGTGCTCTGATAGAACTACTAATCATACCAAGTTATCTTCTAATTAAATTATCCTTATTTCCAACTAATGAGAATGGAGACAGTGGTGGCTTGGTCCTTTTTCCTTGCAGTAAAAATTATTCAATTCAAAAAATCTTATGCTTGAAAATAATCTATATTCTCAAAAAAATATGTTTTAGTCATGGATTCCCATGTAACACACTAATCCTAAATTAAGTGGCTTAAAACAACGATTTATTATTTTGTGACTTAGCTGACTTATCTAGATATTATTTCTGTGGCACAGGGAGTAGGCTTAGGATATAAGCATGTATTTATTTAGCTGCTTTTTGCGAGGTGGGTGACTGGTACAGCACTTTCAAGGTGGCTTCATTCACACTCGTGGCACCTCTGCTTGGTGTCTAAATGCCTGTGGGCTGGCTGGATCTTTTCCTATCCCATCACTCACTTATCTCGCCAGAGCTTCTTTACTTTGTGACTGGTTTTCAAAACAGTGAAAATGGAAGCTGCCAAGTTTTCTTAAGGGCTAAACCCCGGGACTCACACATCATCACTTCTGCCTCATTCTCTTCATCAAAATAAGTCATAAGACCAGCAGCAATTCAAGAAAGGGGAAATAAGTTCCATATCTTGGGAGTAATGAAGGAATTTTTGGTGGTCAACTGGTAATTGGATAATCCATAAAAAATGACTGCCATTAAGTCACTTGTAATCATAATTTCTCCTACCTTCATAATACTTTCTTTCATAACAATATATGTAATCTTATTGTAGTGTTTAAAGTAAAAATATTTTCCATGAAACGAAGAATTGCTGGAAAAAAGGGGGAAGATGTGATATAGATTCAAATATATATTACTTATTCTTTACAAATTCAAGATAAATTTGACTTTATTTCAGAATGGAGATACAATATAAATTTTTTACATTGCTATTTTACAATGAAAGTTTTTCTTTATTCAAATAGAAAACTTATTTCTGAATCATTCAGAATATGAAGGTAATTGAAGAAAATTTCTCTATTACCCAAAAGAGTACTTGAAGAAGTACTAAAAGTAACAAGAGAGAGTCCAATAATGTCAAGTATGCTTATATATGCATGATTATATTATTAAATTACAATACATGTCTTTTGCTTTGTTTTAAAGAACTGTATGTATTTTAGGGCTTCTAAAGGACATTTTGGGGTAACTTACTATTTTCTTTTTTAAAGAACATTCCTGGAAGATCAATATGAGAGAATTATCTAAATTACCATAACTTATCAATTCAAATATCTTTTTAATGGCACAACAAGCAGCTTTTACATTCTATAGAATTCACTTTATCCAGTCCAGGAAATCTTTATCATCCATATCATATCATTCATGTCAACTTGGTTAAAAGATGAATACTTTAAAAATCCAAAGTATGAAAATTACTAACACTTAGATAATATCATATTTAACATTTTATTTTTTGGCACTACATTCTACAAGCCCCAAGTCTCTTCTACACACAGGCATGTGCTAATATACATATATACCATAAATACATGTGTATGTATACACCCACACATGCACACACATATGATCCATACAAAGAAAATTTAAAAATAGACCAGACGTAGAGAATTATTGTCACTACATCCATCAGAGTACAGCTGAGCTGGTAATTAAACCGACACTCTCACAGACAGGCCTGCAGCTATGTAGCACACATCCCAAGAATATGACTGGATCTAGATTCATATTAAAAACCACAGTTAAATAGGCTTACTCAGACAGATTCAATCTCTCCACTCATAGAGTGCAAATTGTGAAATTTTGGCGAAGAGGAGTAGCAGAATTCCCAATCACTATCAAACAGTATGTACAAGGATAGAAGCTAAAAAGGATATTGTGTATTTTAAAGCATTCACCCTTCAGATTATGATTTAAAACTTTACAAAAATTGACTTGTAGCATTGGAGTGTATAGCAGTCAACTACAATAAGATGCATAGTCTCATAATAATAATGTCTACTGGTGCCTATTAATAATATTCTAGCTTTATTTTTGACCTAAGAAAGTTTAAGTCAGAATCAATTCCCTTGGCCATTCCTAGAAAAAGTTGAACTAAAATTCAAAATGAGCAACAATATTACATTGCACATAGGTTGCTACTACGAATAAAAACTTCAGTCCTTATGATCTCACTGAAGTCTACATTGTTCCCCAAAATAGCAATCACATCAGAGCTATTAAAAGGTAGATTTTCATAGTTATTATATGTACATAGAGCTTATTTCCTTTTACAGATGTTGTTCTACCCTACATCATTCTTTTGTGTCAGTAGGAAAAAGTAGCATTCACACATTGGATGTAAACTTATGCAAGTGAATAGCATTTTTCACACTGCCTAAAATAAAAGAAATTATAGCCACAAAATGTATGTCCCTTAAACTTCCTGACCAATGCCTTCCAACTCAAGTACATCATCACCAACTCCCTTTTAATGGAATATTCCAAAAAGTTTCCTGTATAGTTTGTTGCCACTCTTTGCTTCCAATCCCGGTGGAAACTTAGTATAGCGAAATAAGATACCAGAATATGCATTACTAGCATATCTCTGCTTTCATCCAGTTGATTGCTGACACAGTCTCCAAACAAGAATTTCGTTCCATTGATTTTGAAATTCTATAGAGGGTTCTTCTTGGGTGTCTGACCTAAGAGGGTAAATAAGAACCACAGCAGACAAATTGGAGCTATAATTGTTCTGTAACTTATTCTTCCCTATTGACCTCACTGTTGTGCATTGCAAGTTAGGTACTTGTGGATTTTTGCCTATATAATCTTTGATGGAATGATAAATGTATTCCCTCTTTCAAAATCATTATTGTGATTTTAGTCCACAGTCTTCCTCTGACTTATGATGCTATAAATCAGGATTCATAGCCTATGTCTAGATCCCAGCAACATTTTGACAACAAGCTGTTGGAAACTCCTCAAGTTTGACCACCCTTTCTGCATTTCCTGTCTGACTTTTCATTGACTCTTCTGTTTTTAGCCTTCAGCAATCTATATTTTACCAGTGATCCTTTGACACTACCAAGAACAGTCAGCATCTTGACCCTTTCCTTTTCATCTCCATCATTTGCATAACATGTTTACCATAATCTTCCTTATGGTGTAAGTCAAGTCAGTTCAAATCTTCCAGTAGGCACCTTCTTCAAATCATGTTCCTATCCATTGCCTAATAAAGGCAAAATTCTCCATAGGGTGTATTTTCTACAAAGGGGACTCAAAGCTATATTTAATACTCAGATATATTTTGTTTAGTTAGCACACTGGCATTGACAGAAAAATACAATTCGAATGCCCTTTGTCACCATCACTCACTACTGCCTTTTGCGTGCCCATTCACAAAAGTACATTATTCTTTGAGTTTGTGATCTCTATATTAATGCTGAGGATAAGAAAGGTTACTTTACTTAACCTTCCCCACCTTCTTAAATGCAAACATATGTCAACTGTGTCTTAGGAATCCAGACCTATAGTCGGATTGTCTCCTACAGAATGATAATGTTCAATTTTCTCCCAGTGGATTAGGGTCATATGATATGAAGCTCATACATGGGGATTCATCTCACCGCCAAGGAGCCCTTAACTAAATGCTCCCTTTTTGTGAACATATGGAGATTGAGAGCAGGATACAGGGAAGGTCTAAGAGTGGAAAATAACTGATTCAGAGTGGAAAATGTGCCTCAACCAAGGTCTCCCAAATAAAAAGAGGCCTCCAAATGAAAGTGCCTGGAGTAGGAGTGCAGATAGGCATATGAGTACGACTGACCCAGGGGAAGAGGTGTTGAATTCCTGACTGCAACTCTCTAAGATGCCTGCAATTCACTGGATGTACACCAAATCTCACGTGAGGAGGGCAGCCATTGCCTTTCCTACTCATCCATAGGCCTGTCAGGCAAAGCCTTGCAATTTTCTGTAGCTAGGCCTATAAGATCATACTTAGGGTTTTGGCCTGGAGCTGCACTTCTCAACAACTTGCAATTTTTTTGTTGAAAACCAGACCTGTCATTTTCAGTAATAGAAACTGAGCTAAATAGGCCTTCACTCAGTGTGAGATTTTATGTGAATATGACTAACAGGCTGTGTTTAATGATTTTTCTACCTGTAGGTACCAAGGTGTTCAAATTCCTCTTGGGTCCTAGTTATTTTCTCTCCTTTTGACTTTGGGTTTCCCTAAGTATGACTCACGAGGGTTCTCTGTGATATAGTTTGAATATTTGTCCCTACCAAATCTCATGTTGAAATTTGATCCTCAGTGTTGGAAAGGAGCCTGACGGGAGATATTTGGGTCATGGGGGCAGATCTCTCATGAATGGCTTTGTGCTTTCCTTGAGGTAATGAGTGAGTTTTTGCTCCGTTCATTTTTGAAGGAACTGATTGCTACAGAGAGCCTGGAATCTCTTCACCTCTCTCTCATTCCCTTGCTTCCTTTCTTACCACCTACTTCCCCTTCAATTTCCAGCAGGAGTGGAAGCAGCCTGAGTTTCCCACCAGAAGCAGATGCTAGTGCCATGCTTCCTGTACAGCCTACAGAACTGTGAGCCAAATAAACCTCTTTTCTCTATAAATTATCCAGCCTCAGATATTCCTTTATTGCAATGCAAAACAGACTAATGCACTCTGTCTTGCAACTCTTTCAACTGTAATCCACTGTTATTATGCTGGAGTTTTCTTGGTCTTTTATTGGGCCTATGTTTCTGGCCTGTGAATATCACATGTATTTTGGAAATCAACCTGATTTCTCAAGTTGAGAAATCAACTTTTATGATTTCTCCCTTAGATGAGACAGAAAGGTTAGAGGACACACGATTGGGAGTAGTGTCCTTCCCCAGCTGGAATAAGGTCTAGTAAATTATTTTCCCATGGAGGACAGGCTCTTGTTATTGAGAATACCTGGCATAATTCACAGTGATTACTCTTCCCTTTCTCCTGTCAAAGACACAAAGAAATCTTTCTTGGATATTCACTGTGCGAACCTGTTGGTTTCCTGGATGTAAAGCCCTTGAAAGTATGGAAGATTCCCTCAAACTGTGGCTTTTAGAAGTTCCTCACTCTCATGCTAATCCACAGCCTCTAGCAATTCATCAAAATTACCATTTATGTGTGTGTTATGGCTTTTATACCTTGTAATATAATATACACATACCATTTATGTGTCAGGTTATGGCTTCAGTGGCTTTTGCTCCAGGAAAAAAAAAAATCTGAGCTGTGGATCTTTTCACTTGCCTCTCCAGATACCAGAATGACAATTTGCCTTGCAACGTTTGTTCTATGATCTGTCCAAGGAAAGTCACTGATTTTAAGTGTGTTAAGCTGTTTCTTGTTATATTACGATGGCTAAAACTGGAAGCTTTCAGCATATTTTTTTCTTCCCTTTCCAATAGCTTGAGATGTGAATATGATGCAATGTAGATGAGGAAATGGAAGTTACATTTTGAAATAGGCAGCACACCGAAAAAAAAGGAGACTGGGTCTCCGATGACGTACATCATGGAGAAACAACTCAACCAGCTCTGGACTCCTGATGATTCAAAACATTCACACTAAAGAGAAGTTGAATTCTATCTTGTTCAGGTCATGGCATTTGAGGATTCCTTTTTATTTTTATAAAAGAAGCCTAAACAAACCCTGACTCATAAAGTGGTATTTACATTATTATTTTGCATCTACCATTGCTGATCTTGTTTTCTTTTCCTTTTTCCTGAATACTATTTTTACAAACAAACATTTCTTTTTTCACAACTCTATATAGCTTATGAAACATCCACTTTAGTTTTATTGAGAATCCTTAATAAATCTCCTTCAAATATTTCTACTCCGGAATTTTATTCACTAAATATAACAAATTCTTAAGATTCTGTAATTATGTCATAGCAAAGCAAGTACACCCTCTGCAGTCTGAAATAAGCACTCTAATTTGTAGTCATGCTTTAAAGTTTCCTTCCAACAAATATGAGACAACAAAATTTTCTCTTGGGAAGTATTTGCCATAAACCAGATTTTTCTGTGTGTTCCAAAAAGTTCTGATTTCCAGAAATGTTAAGAAGTGCTCCCCAAAAAAGAAAATCATGCAAAAAAAAAAAAAAAGATATGTTCGTGCAATAAAATACATTTAGGCAGTACTGCAAACTAAATTCTCTTTCTAAGATTTACACTGCTCTTTAGTGTATGCTTTAAAATTTGAGTTAGTTTATTCAATTTATTGGGGACTTTCTGTTTGTTGGATTATAGCCAAGAATTATTCCTATATTTTCCAATAAGTATCCCCCAATACCTTGTGCCAATTCCCTTTTTTAATTGGGTAGATATTACATTCTAAAAAGTATGACTCAGGGGCTGGTTGCGGTGGCTCACACCTATAATCCCAGCACTTTGGGAGGCCGAGGCGAGAGGATCAGGAGGTCAGGAGATTAAGACCACGGTGAAACCCCGTCTCTACTAAAAATAAAAAAAATTAGCCGGACGTGGTGTCGGGCGCCTGTGAGCTACTCGGGAGGCTGAGGCAGGAGAATGGCTTGAACCCGGGAGGCGGAGCTTGCAGTGAGCCGAGATCGAGCTTGCAGTGAGCCGAGATCGAGCCACTGCACTCAGTGAGCCGAGATCGAGCCACTGCACTCCAGCCTGGGCTACAGAGCAAGACTCCGTCTTAAAAAATAAAATAAAATAAAATAAAAGTATGACTCAACTTGATAGCTCTATATTCAGTTTGCACAATAAAGAATAATCTCAGTCTAAATACTCCTGTTTGTTTCAAAATTTCAATTTCAAACTCAGTTGAAACTTTCCTCTTTCCCTTCCACAAGCTTAGGCTAAAGTGTGGTTCTAGCACTTTGTTTAGAGGAGAAAGTACTAAATGTAGCCCTTAGATGTCTCTTACTTTTCCTCTTTAAACTTTGCCAAGCTTCTTCAGTATTGAAATGAAAAGGAGGGAAATGTAATATTTCAAAAAAAAAAAACAAAAAAAAAAACCCCATCTTTCTTGATTGAGTGAGCTAGCAAGCATCTCTCTGTTGATACTTCTACTTCTCTAATACTGACATAGTGCTCTTTAGGCCACAAAATGAACATCAGTTTTTGGAAGTGACAGGAAACTTCAGGACATTCACACAAAAGAAAAATGGCAATTTGTGGCAGTCACCTAAGTTCTAGCTCTACATTTGGACATGTGTGGATACTTTAGCGTATATGAAAAGAAGCCTTCCTACTGCATTTTCTTGATGGGTAAAAATTCCACTCCACTCACTTCTTTTTACCGAGGTCCCTTTAGTCAGGAAATATCCTACTTAGGTGGAAAATTGAGACAACAAGGCCTGGCTATCTTCCGTGCTGTTTGCTTAATTCGGGAAAACTCACTATCTATCCGGTTTTTAATGGTGAACATGAGACATACTAGCTCCTTTGCTCCTGACTCCACCATCTTTTTGCTAGTTATTTTCTTCTGAATAAGTAACACAGCAGTAGGTCAGCAAGTTGGCTGTTTGCATGAAGATGTCTCCTGAGCTCTTCTTTGCTCTATCACCCTGAATTCTGCATTCTTCTTCTTCCCAGTTTGACTTTCATATTGATGTGGGTTTGGGGGTATTTTGAAGGTGGTAAGACCATTTCTAGTATCTCTAAAGGTGCAAAGAAGATGGGTAAGTGTTCGGCTCAAATTGCTAAAGAGTCTCTAAACTTAGAATATTGGAATATTTGGTGCTCAGTGCCATTGGTGTTCAACTTTGGTCACTATTTTTAATCCAGAAAGAAACAAAAATATAATAGCTTTGTTATAATTTTAAAAGAAAAGACGTCACTGGTAATTGTTATTTTCCTTTTTAAAAAAATTATGATTCTTTAGAAATATGTAATAAAGGGTTCTCTTTAAAACAAATTCCTGTGAAATCGGATTCCTCTCTGAAACTCAGAGAATCTATAATGTAATCTGCCCTTTATCATAGATAACATTTAAGTTTATCTTACTAATATTCAAGAATCGAGCATCCACATATTTTTAAGGATCTGAAAACATTCAGCTTAATTTTAAAGATACATTTTCAAGATTCTCTGAAGTCTCAAAAGCCTTTCAGCAGTAATTATTCACTGGCAGAACAACATTCTGTAATCATTTTATTCAGAGCATGGGATGCAAATCTTGACTGGAGTGGATGAAAAAATACTTGGTAATTTATGAACTGTGAAGAAAATAAACCATAGAATTCAGTCCATCAGTGGTCTCGTTAAGAGAGTGGCCTAAAGAGGCACACACAAGACCCAGAGTTTCACCTTCTTTAATCAGTAAAATTAACTTGTAGATGTAATCTTTATGTCTATTTTCTCTATATCTATTATATCAAATAGCCAAATTTTACTATATAAAGAAGAGAAAACTATACAGATGACAATAAAAATCATTGTAGCTAAACAAAATATTTAGACTGTTAAAATTATAACTAAAAAGCAGGGTAAAACACATGTATATTTTTTAAAACTGTAGAAAGGGCTATAAATCTTACCCTTAAACATCTTGTGTATTTATTAAAAGCATAATACCATTATATAAATATTAATCTTTCAATTATATTTAAAATGACTTTATATTTTTCAACAGTGCGTTGTATATAAAGAAGGTTCATTTATACATAATGTCTAAATCAGAGAAAATTCGATACTTTGAGGATCATTTTACAGAATCTTGGCTCTTTCTTACAGTAAATGAAGTTCCATTTGTCCATTTAAAACGTTGAATTTTTAATATGTCCCTCTGCTCTTTCTCTGTCTCCTCTTCCCTTCAGCTTGGAGAGTCCAGTTCTCACATCTAAAAATCCATTAACTTCCACAACATGTCATAGAATAGGAGTGGTGTAGGGGGAAAAAAAAAAAAAGCTGTTTGCCTTACTATTGACCTTTGTGTTGAATGCAAAGATAATCTAATTTTGTCTTTTCTCATCGTGTACATTTTACATGACAGAAGTTCACTAGTATGTTACTTTCACATTTTCAAAATAAAGATTTGAATTTGACCTGTATTTTCTGCCATAGAGACAACCTTTCTTACAACAACAACTAAGGGCAATTTAGGACACGTCTCCACCAAGTAAAACCTGGTGGGCCATTTAATTCAAGCATAATAGTGTTTTTAAAAAGAAATATGAAGCAATTTCTTTACAGATTTTTTAATTTAGTTATATAAAACTATTCCGTTTGTAATGTGTACTTTGAAGCCCACATTCTTTCACATATTAAATCCTGCAAACATTTCTCCAAACATGAATATAAACTTTTATTTAAAAAGTAATTTCAAAGAGAATAATAAAGTAAGAGTAATAATAGCTATTATGTAATTAGTGCTTACTCCATGAGAGCCACTTCTAACACTTTACGTCATGTAAGCCTGACAATAACAGAATGTGGTAGTTACCACTGTCCCCATTTCCAGACGTTAAAACAAAAACTTGAAGAACCTAAGTGACTTGGTATAAAATAGCTAAGTCAACAATCCAGCTTAGTGATGCTTACCTCCAAAGTCTGACCTCCTTACCACTCCCATAATATGCTTGTAAATAAATGTAATTTGCAAGCAAATTTCAGGAGAACAAATATTTCATAAAAACAGTTTTTGTTAAAGTGCTTCTCTTATAGATCTATCACTTAAATTAGGCAATGCAAAATAAAATCATTTTCTAACAAAATTTAGATTATATACTGTATCATTATTGCAAAATGCATTATTTCCTCTTCAAAAAGCAGTCTATAGTATCACTGACAATAGTAAGATAAACAAATTTGAAAAAAAAAAAAACTTGAAATCTTTTAATGTCTTGGTCTTTTTTTTTTTTTTTTTCATTTTGACCACATTAATGAGCCTACTGTATACCTATGCAGTCAAAATAGGGCATAGTGTAGGTATGTATTAGTGAAGACCTCAAAAATACTCTGCGGTCTAATTTTTACTTCGTTGCAGAATTCTGCACCCAGTCTTCAACCTCTCTTCATCACTATATAAAACAACTTACCATTAAGTATGTTTTCTCTTCCCCAATCTCTATAGCAAAAAATAAATATTTGAAAAGACGAATTTTTTCAGATAGCATTATAACGTTTACAATCGCATGCCTTCTCTCCAATAGATGGGAAACCACTTTTGTTTTTCTGAATTATTATTTCACAAGAAATGAATTTTTGTTTGATGATGGGACAATCCTTTTTTTAAATAACTGAAATTACTTGGTGATCATCTTAATCTGCCCAACTGTAAGAAATAAATGACTTAGAAGGAAAAAAAATCACCTGCCAGATTCCAAGAATAGTCTAGATTTTGTACTAAATGATACATTTATCTGTTTGCATATTCTAAAATTGATTAAAACATATACAATATGTCTGGAAAAGACAACAGAGAGAATTCCATTTGGGCACTTTCAGTAGGGGCTAGATATATTTTTCCATGAATTTAATTGAAAAAGAAGCCGCAATTCTACCCCGAGTAGAACCTCATAACACTAGGGGTAAGGAACCAGATTAAAATCCTTCATCAGAAGAAGCTCAGAAAGAAGTAGCACAAAAGGGTGAATAACAGTGTATTGAACATGTTTGATTTGTGACATAATAAAACCAAATTACTTTTGTTTTTCATTTTTCCTTTAAAATGTATTAGTAGAGGTAACCATCCCCTGCTTCTGAATCAAACATAGAAGATCCCATGATTTTTCTTTATTCTCTTAGAAAATGAAATACACTCAGTTTATAGAACCAAAAGCTTATACAGTTTGGAAAGTCACCACCTTTTTTCTTTTTTAGTACTTACATTACCTCGTTATCTTATATATTTAGTGTACAATGTGATATTCTGATATATGTGTGCATTGTGAAATCATGAAATCAACCTAATCAATATATTGATCACCCCACATACTTAGCATTATGTTTCAGTGAGTACATTTAAGATCTAATCTATTAGCAATTTTTAAGTATAAAATACATTGTTAACTATAGTCAACATGCTATGTAATAGATCTCCAGAACCTACTCATCCTGTCGAACCGAATATTTTCACCCTTTGACCAACATCTTGACATTATCTCTCACCAACACTGCCACGAGCTCCATTCCTGGCAACCACCATTCTACCCCGTACTTCTACAAGTCCGACTTGCTAAGATTCCACACAGAAGTGAGATTATGCAGTATTTGTCTTTCTGTACCTGGCTTATTTCACTTAGTAATAATGTCCCAAGGTTCATCCATGTTGTTGCAAATGACAAGAGTTCCTTCCATTTTTTTAAGGTTGACTAGTATTTCATTGTGTGTGTATGTGTTTTTGTCCCCATCTACATATACCTATTTACATACATACCTATCCATAAATATCTATTTTATACATATACATATATGTGTGTGTATATATGTATACATCCTTGATTGACACTTAGATTGAATCCATATCTTAGTTATCATGAATAGTACTGCAATAAACATGGGAATAAACATCTCTTTAACATACTAATTTCATTTTTTTCGGATATATACCCAGAGGTGGGATTGTTGGATCGTATGAAAAGGACTTTCTTTGTTTCTTTAAGGAAATGATAACAGAAATACAAATTACATTCAAAATAAATATTTACTTAGAAAAAAAGAAATCATAACCAAATGGAATTTTTAAAAAACTTTCAAATATCACAAACATCACACAAAAAATCCCACCATGTATGTTTCAGTTAGTTGCCTGAAACACGTGATATCTTTTTTCTTACATTTTTTTGACAATATGCTTTTGATTACTTGCATATGTCAGTAACTTTGTAATGTTTTTTATCATAGACATATAGAGAGTTTTGATCATGATTTAGCATAAAAAATTATTTTAGAATGTTTATTGAGTTTCACACCTTGTTTTTAATTTTTAAAATCACTTCAAATTTGGGGAAACTTCTACCAAGTTTTTTTTTTATGTATGAACCATCAGATATGGAATAATTTTCCACAGAGAACCTTCTGAGTCTTCATATTACAAATGTTGCTGCTTCTTTCACTACCCATATACTTCTATGCCAAGCACATCACAAAATTACTCAACTTACAATATGACATGTGACTTTGCACCTTCCTGTTATGGTGCCAGATGAGTTTATGCACTGGATGGCAGGACTGTTGTAAGGAGCCATTTTATACACTTGGATAGATGGCAATAGGTTCATCATGCATGGAAGCACATGAAAACATCAATATATTTTACAGAAGCTAAGTGAAAGCTTCCCTACCTCAACTTCTCATCTGAGTCCTAAAGCCACTTACAAGGCACCTGACCAGAACACAAATGTGATTGTGGGAGGTCAGCGTGGAAAGAAACAGCAATGCTAACTGACAATGCTTTAAACATTTATGAAATGTATGTCAGTCAGTGACCATGTGACCACATTGCTAAAGCCAATTTCAGGTCTGTGGCATTGAGAGGCCCTGAAGCTTGCCTTCATGTCTCAGTAAATCTGCATCCGTTCTTGGTTTTAACAGTCTATGGCATTAAAGCTCATAGGGGTCAGCTCAAAGACTGGAGAGACTGGACTGTGCTCACCTTTTCCCAGCTGTGTTCAATGACTTGATGTTGGTATTTAGAAACGTCATGGTGGAAAAATTTACACCACAGAAAAGAGTAAATGCTACAAATCAAAGCTGTTGTTTGGAGGAGCAGCCAGTTGGTATTTACCAGAATAGTACATGACGTGCTGTCACTTCAACCAGTAAACTGAAAAACTGGAATGACCAGTTCAAGACAGTAGTCAGTATTCAAAACTGGAATTAATATTAAATATCCCAGTCTCCCTAAATTCCAGCCCTTTTTAAGACAAGAAATCAATCATGGGAATGGGGTTAGTGCCTAAGTGCCTTCTCTTGTTCCCAGTTCTTCTTTTCCAGTTACCAACAGCTTCAGACTCTGGGAATAAGGATGAGAAAGATAATAAAAAAGTTTTCTATATTCTAGTAGTTTTCTGTCATTTGAACTTAAATTGTCTCTTTTTCTTACGGGTATTTTTTGTTTTGTTTTGTTTTGTTTGCTTATTTTTATTGCTGATGACTTATGTCCTGCAGTTCCATTAGGTGGGCTGATAAATGTGGTGTTTATTTCTGGATGGCATTTTCAACTTTTTCCATAACCCCTAGAAATCTCAGATTTCACTTCCAGCTTTCTTCTACCCTACAGGTGCTCTCTTGAACAGGACCCCAGATAACCTCTGCTCTTCAGCCCATGTCTAGCCAATCTCTCCTTTTTAGCCTATGTCTAGCCAACAGGAAACATGCATACCTCTCTTACCAGTATAAATTGTGAAAATTCAGATTGATCTTCACGTAGCCACTTTTGTCTTACTTGTATGTTACACAGTTTTCAGATTCATGAGTCAGCTATGAGCCTTGTGTTAGTCTTCCAACTTTACAGAACACATTTCAAACACTTCAAGCAGCTTTCTGGAACTCTCTCACACTTTTCTGGAGGGGAAGAAGGTTCCATTCTTCCTCTCAATTCTCCTTGACTGGGGATGTGTTATGGACTGAGTTGTGCCACTCCACAATTCATATGTTGAAACCCTAACCTCCACTACCTCTGAATGTGACCCATCACCTCTTTCTCACCCCTTTAAAATTGAAGATAGGTCCTTGAAAGAGGTGGTTAAGTTAAAATAAGACCATTTGAGTGGCTCTTAATCTAATATGACTGGTGATCTCATAAGAAGAGGAAATTTTGACACACAGAGATTCCATAGTTCCTCTTGTGGTGCACCATTGGAAACACTATGTAGGAACACAGCAAGAAGGCAACCATCTGCAAGCCAAGGAGAAAGACCTCAGAAGGAACCAAATCTGCTGACACCTTAGTCTTGGACTTCTAGGCTCCAGAGCTGAAAGAAAATGAATTTCTGTTATTTAAGCCACCCAGAATGTGTATTTCTTTATGACAGCCCTAACAAACTAGTATAGGGTGAAAGCAGGAGATCTCAAGTCCCTTTTTTCTCTGATATCTTTTTCATATCTATAGAGTATGACAGTTTTAGAATTGGTCTTCAAACACTTCCCTAACAATTTCAGAGATCTGGCTTTGGAATGCCGAGGTTCTGTCGTCTTGTCACACATGTACCACGAGTTCAGAGCCCACAGCAGGAGGACGGTGGATGGACACTTGGGAGGCAGCAAGACTAGTTTTTTCCATGAGGAGGTAGCATTATGGTTACCCACTTCCTTATTCATAATTCTTGTGCTAAAGGCAACCACTATGGTTTTGAGAAATCAAGCTTTCATTTTTCTTCATTTACTCACCCATCAAATCCAGAGTACTGTGTGTGATAAGTGGCAAAAGAATGAATTAGTGTTAACTTGCTAACATGATACATCATCTTTTAAAGAACGTGAAACAGGCCGGGCGCAGAGGCTCAAGCCTGTAATCCCAGCACTTTGGGAGGCCGAGGTGGGCGGATCACGAGGTCAGAAGATCGAGACCATCCTGGCTAACATGGTGAAACCCCGTCTCTACTAAAAAAATGTAAAAAACTAGCCGGGCGAGGTGGCGGGCGCCTAGTCCCAGCTACTCGGGAGGCTGAGGCAGGAGAATGGCGTGAACCCGGGAGACAGAGCTTGCAGTGAACCGAGATAGCGCCACTGCACTCCAGGCTGAGCAACAGAGCAAGACTCCATCTCAAAAAAAAAAAAAAAAAAAAAGGATCTGAAACAATGTAATTTCTCATATGATTTCTTTATACTCTCACTGGGAAAGATATATTACATTTTTAGAACATCTATTTCCCATTGATAAAACTATGATTAATATAAGTTTATAAAGTAGAAATTTTATTCAGTTTGCTAAAATTCTAAGAAATCTATACTTTCAGTTCAGTTTCACTTTTCTCTCTGTTACTTTTTAAATTCTTTGAAAAAGCTTTGAGGCACAATCTGCAAACTCAAGCATATAATTAAAAGAGCCTCCTTTATTTTCTTAAACTCAGTTTCTGCTGGTTGGCAGAGACTTACACATTGTCAATTTGGGGCTACCCTCCTTTATCCAAGAAGTTTGGCTCTGCCTCAGAGTATGGCCCGTGTCTCTATTCTTGGATTCCCGTGGCATTTTGCCATTTATCTTCTTCATGTCAGCTAGGAGGTGGGGGCAGAAATCCCCCAGGGTCTGGGGACCTTTGATCACTCCTCTATCTTTTACATTTGAATATTGTTACCTTTCCATCTCTTTGCCCCTTTGTTCTTATTTCACATCTACCTGTGAGCACCTAACCTAAATATAATGCAAAATAAATATATATATGTCATTTTCTACAGCAGTGCCTTGAGTAGAAACTCAATCAATGGATTGCTGGGGAAAAAAATACCTTCATCTAAGGTTGAGAGTAAAATACAGGGTTTCTATATTTAACTACCCTCCCTGTTTATTGACAAATATTTTCTTTGCCCCTATCAAGTCCTCTGTCACGCACCACAGCCTCTAACATAAATTTTCCCAGTGCTTCCAAATCTACATTCATTTTCCTATTCTAGCTTTTATTAAGTAGCCTTATGTCTCACTTCATGGAGAAAATTAATGTCTCTCATTCATGTTCTTCTTTAATCTCTCGTTCCTGTATCTTCAAGTCCAACTGTATCTGTATCTATTTGGCATGCTTTTCTGTACTTTCAAAGGAAAAAATTCCACAAGCTCCTGTTCAGGGTTAACTTCTGCTCAGGACCTAACTCCACAACATTCCCTTCACTGTTCCAACACAGGATTCCCTCACTAAGTTTTGTGTTCATCCTTTCCCTTTCAACAAGACAATTATTATTGTGTATTATATACAGGTTATATTAGTTTCTGATGACATACCAAATTATCGCAAACTTAGTGGTTTAAAACAACATACGTTTATTATTTTATAATTTTGGAGGCGAAAAGTCCAAAATGGTCTTACTGTGCTAAAATTTAGGGCTGTATTTCTTCTAGCTGACAACGTATTTTTTTGCCGTCTCCAACTTCCAGAAACCACCTGTATTCCTCAGCTCGTGGCCCGTTTCCTCCATCTTCAAAGTCGGCAACATTGCATCTTTGAATCTCTCTCACTCTGATCCTAACCCTCTAGTTTCCTTCTTATGAGGACACTTGTGACCGCATTGGGTTCACCAAGTAATAATAGAGGATGATAGTCACATACCCAGATTCTTAACATAATTATATTTACAAAATCCCTCTTGGTTAACATATTCAGATTCTGGAGATTAGAGCATGGAAATCTTTAGCAGGGTGGAGGTCTTATTCTACCTACCACATAGTCAATCAACATGCTCAATAATGTTAGGAGCTTGGATTTTATATTTATACTGACCTTTGTTTAATTCCAGATCCGTAAAAAAATAAAAATATGAAAAACTCTGTCACCTGGGTAGCCTACTTAATCTTTCTAAGTTGCAGTTTCCTTTGAATAAAAAAAAATAGTGCCTACCTGACAGGTTGACTTTTAGAATTCTATAAGAAAATGTCTATAATATTATTTGCATAGTGTCTGGCACATAATAAATACTGAAAAAGTTTTTGGTATTATAATATTTGTTACCAATAACTGAAAAAAAATAGATATACCTCATATCTTCAACTATGCTACAATCTGAGCTTATATGGCCTTTGATCATCTTCTCTCCTCAGCATGTTGTACTTCATTGTTTCCTTAAAGCAGTAACATGAGCTTTCGACAGCTTTTGAATTTCTGATTAGCCATCTCTAATATGCTGTACAGTACTGCATGTTCTGATTTATTTGGATTATAAATATTCCCTCAGAATTCATAAACATTATAAAATGTCAAACATGATAGACAAAAATATAAATTTCCCATGCATCTCTCATCTTCTCAGCTAGATAACCCTTCTAAGCAAATATTTTCAAAGGCAATTCTGGTTAAGCATTCTTTTAACCTTCTTTAAGACTAAGTCAACCTAATAGCCTTTAGTCCATCTAATTTCTAACAGCATCTCATTTAGAACCTTTTTCACATTTTCTTGTCTCTCCTTAATGACCTCATTTAAATGCTGCTCTCCCTCAAATACATATGCCCACTGCAGTCGTGCCCCTTAACCACTCCAGTAAAAGGGTAACACCTATGCTGCCCAGGAATAGAGTGTTGGAAAATAAAATAAAATAATGAATGTAATGGTGTTTTGAAACCCACTGAAGAGTTCTACAAATGTAGGACATAATAGTGTTTATCACTTATAATTGCTATTAATAGAGGTTTAATATGTTGAAGAGGCTAAGTCTTACTGTATCTCACCACATGCATACACCGCTATCCTAAAACTTTGCTAGCTATATGTATTAATAGTTTTATAACAAAAGGGGTTTCTTTATATTACCATTTATTTTTTCTTAGAAGAATATTATCTTAAGCCTTGTCAGAATACAAAACAGAAAATATCCATGTTCACATAAAACATTCATGTTGGTTTAAAGGTAGTACTTTAAGAAAAGAGCATGTGTGAGTATTACATATACATGTATGTGTATATTCATACACATATATGTGTATAGCGATAAATATTGTAAAGAAAAATGAGTAGAATAAGAAGCTGTAGATCCCAAAGTATATTACAGAAGTCTTCTGATTCATGATGGTATTTGGGGATGGACTTGAGGGAGGGTTTGAAGGAGCCAGGTAATTAACTGGGGAAGAATACACTAAAGATAATGCAAGAAGGAAATACCCTCAAGTGTGCAGGTAGCCTTGGTTTGTATGAGGGATAGCAAAGAGGCAAGTATAAGTATATAAGGGAAAGAATAGTTGAAGATAAAGAGGTAATCAAGGTTCAGATTATTTGCAATCTCAAAGGCTATGATAAGAACTTGGGGTTTTATTATGAATGCAGTTAAATTCTGATTGCAGCAGAATGACATAATCATACCCAAATTTTTAAAGGATCACTACAATTGTTTTTTGAAAACATTGGTTGGCAGCGGGTACAGGAATTGAATTAGGAAAAGCACACTTTTATTGAAAGAATTCTAGTAAGAGATGATGGAAACTTGGTCTGTGGTTTTAGCAAGTGGTAAGAAGTGATCAAATCTCGATTTATTTTAAACACAAATCCAAGAGCATCTGCCCTCATATAAGATAAGTGATATAAAAGAATATAGTAAGTCAAGGATAACGACAAGGTTTCTCATCTATATAACTAAAAATATGAAGTTTTCCTGCGCTGTGATAGGAATCCCAAGGAAGATAAATAAATGGTTTTCTCAGTTAAAATAAAGAATCAATCAGACTTCAAATAGATACACATTGCCTGAGATGTTCTGGGATTACAACTGGCCAAGATGGGGAAGAATTAAGAGCATTCAGGTAGTTCACCTCTGAACATGAAAAAGCTGAAATTCTAATGAATGTCCATTTGAAGGTGACAGCAGTATGTTAAAAATATAGAACTGGATTTTATGAAGAAACTTCTGTGTTGGCATTATACATTTGACAACTGTCAGTGCAAATAGGATATTTAAAGCTATATGACTGGATGAGATCATCTAGAACCCAAATGTAAACAAAGAAGAGCAAATGTTCAAGAACTGAGCCAATTTATTTTGATGAGTATATTGAAGTTCAGACTAATTAAGAGATTTCTACTAGTTCAGTTAATGATCTCTAGGGCCAGGATTAGAAATGCAATCTCCTTAATATCCAGCCAGTGTTCTTTCCACTAAAGTTACCGCTGCTTTGAATTAAAATGTAAATATGTTTCCTACATGGACACATATTAACACATACAAAAGTAAATAAATCTTGAGATATCCAAATATTTTCAAGTAGGTAGATTCCCAAAGGTGTCCTTCACCTCTGAATACTATGCAACCAACAGTCATTGTGCAGAGCAGATTAACATATCCTAAGAAAATATACTTTCATCTTATTGTAACTGCTGCCAAAGGACAGACATCTACTATAGTTCCCAAATAAAAATTCTAAGCAGAAATGTACAAGTGTTATTGCATAAAGGAAACAAAATAATCTTACTTTTATGTCTTTTAAGGAAATAATAATTTTCCTCTTGTATCACAGTGAAATTAATCTTATGTCTCATAATATGGTTTGGACATTTGTCCCCTCCACATCTCATGTTGAAATGTGATTCCCAGTGTTGGAGGTGGGGCCTGGATTGAATCATGAGGTTGGATCTCTTGTGAATGACTTAGTGCCATTCCCTGTTTGATGAGTGAGTTTATGCAAGATCTGATTGCTTAAAAGTATGTGCCACCTCCCCCTTCTCTCTCTCACACCGTTCTTGCCATGTGATGCTCCTGTTCCCACTTCACCTTTCACCAAGATTGTAAACTTCCTGAGGCGCTTGCCAGAAGCCTAGCAGATGTTGGTGCCATGCTCATACGGCCTGCAGAGCTATGAGCCAATTACAATTTTTTCTTTGTAAATTACCAAGCCTCAGGTATTGCTTTATAGCAACACAAGAACAACCTAACCACACTCATCAAGTAGACAGCACATTCTTGAATGACAAAGATCTTTTGTTATAGATCTTTTGTACCCTCCTGATTATAAATCCTGCTACCTGTTTGGTTTTCAACAAATAGTTTCTGAGGAGACAAATGAAAGAATGAAGGAAAAAAACAAAAAGATTTAAAAATTGTGCTATCAATGTTAAGAAATGTCTTATTCAGTTCAGCTGTTATACCAACTAGGTGGCTTATTAACAATAGAAATTTAACTTCTCACAATTCTGGAGGCTAAAAGTCCAAGATCAGAGGGCCAACCTAGTAAGGTTCTGGTGAGGGTCATCTTGCAGGTAGCAAAATACTGACTTCTCATTGTATCCTCACATGACAGAAAAAGGGTGAGGGAGCTCCGTGGGATCTCTTTTATAGGGGCACTAATACCCTTTATAAAGGCTCTACTTCCATGACCTAATTACCTCCCAAAGCTGCCACTTCCCAATACCCTCACATTAGGAGTTCAAGATACGGAATTTGGGAGGTACACAAATATTCAAATATTCAGTCCATTGCAAGAAGTTTGGGCATAATTGACTCTTATTAGTTCATTCTGAGAACGGAGTTTCAATCAAGCAGGGGAGAAGGAAAAGATAGCCAATCTACGAAATAGAAGAAAAAAAAGAGGAGTAGTTAGGAGAAAAAAATAGAATAATTTCAGGATAAGAAAAATTTGGAACCTTTGAATTAACATAAAGAATTCAGTCAAGATGGGAGAGCCTGAAGATACAAACAAGTACAATGGATTTCTTAAGAATAGAAGGAAATAAAACAGGAGAGGTTTAAACGGTTTGGGGCATGGAGTAGTTAGACTTGAAAGAGTAGAGAACAAAAATTCATGAAACAAGAGGAAAGAAAATAAAGCAAAAAATTTTTGAGATAGAAAACAATTCAAGGAGAAAGATGAACCTAATCTTAGTGAAGTAGGAAGTTGAGTCATTCTTTGAGAGTGAATAAGATGGTGGTGTCATTGGATATGAGAAGTTTCAGAAAGTATTAAAACAACCTCTGTTAGAATTATGGTGGGAAGCCCATAGGAAACAGATAAATCAAGGTCTAAGTTGTAATAAAGGATGAGAACACTATGAATTGGAATTGGATACAATATAGTTTCAACCCAGGTTTTATGAAAAGACTTTACTAGCGCTAACTGTACAAAAAAAAAAAAAAAAAAAAAACTGTACAAGTACAATTGAAAATAGTCTCCAACCTTGGATTGGATAATTTAAAGAGATTTCAATGCAAACACATCACAGATAGGTCACTTCTTGAGCAATTTACTGTGTAATAGTCCCTAATCTAAACACATCTCATCAATTAACTGACTTAATTCTTTCAATAATTCAATGAGACAGAATCTATTATCATCTCTATTTTAGATACGAGTAACTGATACATAGAAATGTTAAGCTATTTAATCATGGCAAACTACTAAGCCAAGTTGTGAACTAGAAATAACCTGAGTTCAAATGCCACGACATTATACATAAAGTAATGGAATGACGAAAAATAAATATGTGTGTATGTGTCTGTGTGATACCATTTTACCCCAGGATATGATAGCAAGAAAAATCAATAAGATAAATCAAAAGCAGATCAAGGCTGAAAGATGGTAGAATAAATGGTATTACATTAGAGGTCAATATTTTGAAAAATAAAAAATTCCAAGTAAAAAATAGCACACATAAAGGCTTAAGAGTTAAAATTTCATGTATATGTTGTGTCAACATATTTCACCTCAGCAAAGCAATAATACTTTGGTAAAAGCTACTCTTTAATAGTCCCAAGTTCTCCTGTCCCAAGAGCAATAATGGCCCCATGTAGAGATGGAACCCTATAATAATGCATCAACCTGTTTTGACTTTACTTGGATTTATGGAATTATGTTTATGGTAAAAAGATACATTTGAAAATAAAACAATATGTGCTTTCATTCATGATCTTGGAAGAAATACTTCCTGTTATAGAGAAAGTTTTCAAGCAGTCACATACAAAACTAAAACTAATGCCCAAAAATATTTTGTGCTAAAAAATTATCTGAGAAGGGTTCTGCGTGCATGGAAGATATTTCACAGGTATGTTGGTAGAAATTGCCATGATGATTATAAGAGTCATAACTATAGAAGGACTTTTGCTTTCTATGAGCACATTCATAGACCTTTATTTCAGACAATTACTTCAAATTATTGAATTTTTATATTCTTATATAGGCCAATTATAATGTAGAAACTTAAGAATACCAAATATGATTTCATTATATTAAACACATTGACAAAAATATGAACATATATTTTCTGACACATCTGGAACTCATCCAAGCTGTCACCTTCATTCTTATTCATGATTTGAAATGACATGAAGGGATAAATAGAAGGAAAATCTAATTCACATTGGAAAGGAAGATGAGAAACTCAAATGACAACTAAAATAGATTTATTGCAAAATATACGATAAAAGAAGAAATAAAAGAAATGTATACAAAATTATAAAGAAATATTTAGAATATAGGGTAGCATGCTTAAAATGGTTACATATAGTATTTATATATTTAATATTTACACATTCATTATTTGATGTTGAAATAACCTAAAAGAATAGGCCAGGTCTGGTGGTTCACGCCTGTAATCTCAGCACTTTGGGAGGCTGATGGGTGTGGATCACCTGAGGTCAGGAGTTTGAGACCAGCCTGGCCAACATGGTAAAACCCCGTGTCTACTAAAAACATAAAAATTAGCTGGGCGTGGTGGCAAGTGCCTGTAATCTGAGTTACTTGGGAGGCTGAGGCTGGAGAATCACTTGAACTTGGGAGGAAGAGGTTGCACTGAGTCAAGATCATGCCACTGCACTCCAGTCTGGGCGACAGAGTGAGACTCCATCTCAAAAAAAAAATAGCTTGGAGGAATAAAAAGGTACAGATAAAGGAGGATACATAAGAAAATGTTGGTGCATAGTAGGTGACATACAGGTAACTCTAAAAGCACTAACAAGGTGAATTTCATTCATTTTATGACTACCATGGAGATCATTAGGATTTTGGCTTTATTCAGTCCTAGATCAATTGCCAAAGTATAAAAGATCTGAGTTTGTTTCATAGTTTTTTTCAAAAGCATTTTTATCTCTCTGTAACTTACTGTCTTCCTAAATAAGTTTTTCTTCTGTATACTAAAATCAAGCTAGCTTGATTTCAGTTTGCTGTTAATATATTTCTGCTAAGCTTAGTATGTCCTCCAGGATAGCTGCAACTTGAACAAGATTTTATATTATACAAAGTTTTGTCTGTATACACTATTATTAAAATACTATAATAAAAAAGAATTTCGAAAATAAAATCAAGTAAATAATAAACTCCACACAGTAGGCCAACAGTTGTTTTTGTAATTTGTGTTACCCTTTAGTCTTTGACCATAAACATACATGATATTCATATAATTTTGAACTTTGTTTTCTTTTACTTGTTTTATATTAAGTTGTAAGATTTTTCACATATTGGGTTATTTTCCACTATTTTGTTGAGTTTTTAAAAACACCAAATAATGGCAAATAAAATACTAGAGATGAAAAGTTGTTTTGCTTTTTTATTTTTAAACTGATTCAAAAATGGTTTTTAAGAAATCTACGTGTAGAAACAGTTTTTAAAGTATTCAGAATTACTATAATACTGCTTTTCAAAATTTTGCACCAATTTACAATACTATTAGTTAACGTAGAAATACACTAGTTTTACCCAACATCATTAGCATCAGGTATTGTGTTAATTTAATAGGTTTTAAATGTACCTTTTTATTGTTTTAATTTGCAATCTTTTGATTACTAAAGAGTGTGTTCATGTTCGCAGATGCTTATTTTCCACCTGGATTTTTCTTTTAATGAATTGTCTACTCTTGTTGCAGGTCACTTACCTACTGTTAACACTATCATAATTTTGAATATATATATACTTTGTATTTAAGACAATATCTATTTTTTAATGTTTGATGCATTTCATCCACTTCTCATTTTCTATATGGTTTAAATTTGTTTGTACAAACTAGATTAGATTCCCAGTGGCTTTAATTTTTTTTTTGTTTGACCATGATAGTGCAGGCATTGAGTGACATTTTGAAGATAGCTGAATCTTTCTGGTACTGTCCAAAGAATGTCAAACAGGCAGCAACCTGATATGCTTCTCTAGCATCAATAACATCATAGATTTCAGTTAATGGGCTCTTCTCTGCAGGTTTATAGACATGCTGACGCCTGAAAATAAATGCATTCAAATAAAAATGCATATTTAAATTAATAAACACACTGAGATAATGTATCAAAAATGGCTAGTTTAAGGAACTGAGAAGGAAAATCATGGTAAAGTTGTTAAATGTATAGTTTCTCTAACTGGGATAAAGTCGAGAAAAGACAAGTAATACTTTAATGTTAGGAGAATGTAATCAAAATATAAAGGAATATAACTACAAATAATCAGATGACCTGAAGAAAAATTAAGACAAGGCCGGGTGCGGTGGCTCAAGCCTGTAATCCCAGCACTTTGGGAGGCCGAGACGGGCGAATCACAAGGTCAGGAGATCGAGACCATCCTGGCTAACACGGTGAAACCCCGTCTCTACTAAAAAATACAAAAACTAGCCGGGCGAGGTGGCGGCGCCTGTAGTCCCAGCTACTCGGGAGGCTGAGGCAGGAGAATGGCGTGAACCCGGGAGGCGGAGCTTGCAGTGAGCTGAGATCCGGCCACTGCACTCCAGTCTGGGCGACAAAGCGAGCCTCTGTCTCAACAAAAAAAAAAAAGAAAGAAAGAAAGAAAGAAAAATTAAGACAAATATCAAGCATTTTATAATCAGCTCATATACATTATGTATACAGAGAGCAGCTAGTACTGACATTTGGTTTCAGTGATTTTCTAAACATTTTTAATGGATAGAGAGGAAAGCAGAGATCTAGTAACTCAAAGTTCACAGAGCAAGATAGTGACAAAGTCAACATCTAGCTCGTAAGTATTTTGTTTGCTTTCAACTTCAGTTCCAAGTCTTCCCTCAAATTATTCAAAATATTTCAGAGGGCGTAATGGAAAATAAAGAAAGTATATGGGACAGATGCAAAGAGTCTGGGAGAAATAACAAGCAAATAAAAAAGAAACGATAAACAGTGAGAAACATTCTTGCAGTGGTTTCCGTGGTTTGGCTAATTAGAGAATTGAGTCAGTGAAACCTGTTTCAGTGCACCTGGTGAATCCAACGCACATCTCAAATCTCACAGCTGGGAAAATCATCTTAATTTGACTTCTCTATTCTTCTTATCTGAAGGTGTTGTTCATCTTGGTTAATACTTTCACTAAATATTAATTGGTGAAATTGTACTAACTTCATGGGTGCTTTGTGGTTATGTGTTTTCATTTTTATTTTCCTCTGAGATGATTATATGTAAAGTTTTGTATAATAAATAGAGTATTTGCAAGTTCTCCTTGAAGACTTCATGGGACATCTGACTAACCTAGAGTTAGCAGAATTCCAGGCTTAAGCCAAGTTGATGTCTAACTTACTTACTAATGACTCTATAATATTAACAAATCTTTTCTTCCATCCTCTAAATTCTTCCTTCTGTTTTTCAGTATTCCTTCACTCTACTTTTTTTCTTCTCAGGAACTCTAAGTTTTCTGGTTGACTTTGTATTTAATCCTTGATAAAATTCTCAGCATTCTGGAAGATATTTTTCAAAACAATATTTTTCTACATTTTATTTTTACTTTGACCACCCTGAAGGTGATTCTACTTTCAGATACCTGGAATTTGATGGAGTTAAGGTTTAGAGAACCAGGACAGAATTGAGAAGTTTGAAAAGGGAAAAAAATGAAGTGGTGGCAAAAAGGAACATCATCTTGGGTAATACTCTTTTGAAGTCAGGAGAGAGAGAATGGGAGAGAGAGAGAGAGAAAAAGGAAAGAGAGAGAGAGAAAAGAAAGAGAGAAAGAGAGAGAAAGAAAAAAGAGAGAGAGAGAGAGAAATACTTTCTACTTTCTAATTGCTAGGACTTAATGGTTTATCCCCAAGTGCAAATACCATAAAGACATTTTAGTTCCACCTTCATATTCTCTCCTAATTTTTTCAATGAATTCAGTAAGTTGAAGAGTATTTATTTAAACCTAAAGTAAATATGTGGCTGTTTTCATGACAAAATCATTACCTATTTTGTCTTGTGAGAAAATCTGGCAACTCCAGTGGTAAGATAATAGATTCAAATTAGATCCTGATGTTGAAAGTCTAGATCTTAGATCCTAGGGAATATGATATCAAGAAATGTTAAGTAACAATTCCAAAATAAGCGTGAATACATAAGAAAAAAAGAAACATCTCATATCTATCACATCAAATAACCCAAAATAGATAAAGAAAGATAAAAGAGTAGAAATAACACAAAAATTGAGGAAAAGCACAAAAAGAAGGAAAGTAATTTTAAGTAGCTGAACATTACAACCCAAGAAATTTTAAGAGACTATTGAGGTGAAAAGAAAGATTTAATATACTTAAGTGTTTGCTGTTTCACAAACTAGAGAAATAAATTAGCTACAACTCAAATAGCCCTCATTTGTTCTCTTTCCTTTGAAAGGAACACTTTTGCTTGGGGCTCTAAAACCTCCAGAATGTACTTAGAGTAGGTATCAGTGACTGTTTTTGGTTGCTTGGTCAGGTCAGAAAGGTGAAAGAGAATATTTAATGGGCAATTCAGATGTCTGCCAGTTCAGGGTCACAGATTTGCTTTTATTGTAGCAATTCTCAACTAGATGCTATGAAACGGTATGAAACAGATGATACGCAGAAAGTAATTAGCGTATCTTCAAGCAAACATGGATTAGGGAGCAACCTTGATGTTGGCATGAGGAAACTGGACCCTAGTAAAAGGTACATTGAAGGAAATGTACTGATGCAAAGCCCCCAGTAGATTTACCACAGTCTTGACATGCTACTTACTGTTAATCATCCAAACCAGGAGTTACTAAACTCAAAGCTATTGGCCACGTTGGATAAAGACAGGGTCTTCCTGGCCGATGTGGGAAAATGAAAGAAAGAAAAAGAGAGGAAAAACAGAACCTAGCACAGTCTTTTGAAATGAATTTGTAGCAATTAGTAGATTCTGTGGGAGAAAGTAAACTAACTAGAGTAGTAATGATCCCAGTTCTAAGAAAATTAAGTCTTAGTTTGTTTTTTATTTGTTTTGTTTGTTTGTTTGTTTTTGAACCACTGTCTCACTCTGTAGCACTCTCCAGCATTGAATCAAATCCACATGAACCTCGTTTGTTTTTCTCATTTAAAAATGAAACCATTTGGACATGGTGAAGATCAAAATCCCATGATTTTCAATGACTTTGAGATTCTCTACCCTATAATCCTTTCTACTGGAATAACTTACATCATAAAATTTCTAAACTATGGAAATTTAATACTCAGATCAAATTAAAGGCCCTCAGTCTCTTCCATGACACTCATGAATAAGAATTATAAATGATAAATCATACTATATATCCAACTAAGGATACATGTTAGAATTATTTATTTTCTATTTTCTTAATGTGTAAATAAACTTGCTTAACAAGTATCATGCATAGCCTATGAAATATTATATAGTAATAAAAAAAGAACAAAATCATGTCCTTTGCAGCTGGAGACTATTATCCTAAGTGAATTAGCATAGGAACAGAACACCAAATACAGCATGTTCTCATTGAAAATTGGGAGCTAAACACTGGTTATTCATGTACATAAAGATGGCAACAATCAATATTGGATATTACAAGGGTGGGGGGATGAGGAGGGAGACAATGATTGAAAAGCTAACCATTGAGCACTAAGCTCACTACCTGGGTGATGGGATCATCCATATCTCAAGCCTCAGCATCAGACCAATATACCCTTGTAACAGACCTTCACATGTACTCCCTTATTTTGTTCTAAAAATAAAAGTGGAAATTCTTTTTTTTTAAATGCAAGTAAACAAACAGAAAAACAAATATGGCTCATACAGACTTTTTAAGACTTTTTAAATGTAGTAAGACATACTTATAATATGGCATCAGGAAAGCAAATTAAAATCTCCTTATTATGCACTTTTCTTAACTAGTTCTTTTATTTTTCAGGTGTGATAATTTCTGTAGTATATCAACTGGGCATAACCATAGACATACTATGACTTGTTATACCTTCTTATAAACTCATTTATTTATGTATTCATTCATTCTATTCATTTATTGAGCACTTACTAGGCGCTACTAACTATGGAAGGCATGGCAGAGGGTGAAGGAGGCTTAACTACAAATAAGATAATTCTTGGCTTCAAGGGTATTAGTATTTAATTAATTTTTCTATGCAAAGTATGAATCTCCCAGGGAAAACTGAATTATTTTAGCTATTTTTTTTCTGGTAATGAATGTATTTCTTTATTTAAAAAAATAGAAGTGATAATGCTACTTCCACTGAGACAATATTCTTTTATGTTACTTTCACCACTCATTTTTCTCAGCAATCTCGCAGACCAATTTTATCACCAAAACTCATATATCAACAAGCTTAATGTTATTTCGACAATAGAGAAACCACATGCTTCACCCTTCATTGATCAATTGTTAGGAGTGGAATTGCTGGTAAGATGCACATAATAAAAATAATAAATAATACATTTTAATGTCTGAGCCAAAGATATTTGGATGGACATGTGAGATATATATATATATATAAAATAAGGAGGTGATAGCATGTTTATGAGAAATAGAAAATTAAGTAACAAAGACTAAGAGGTAATTGCAGAGCAAGGGGAATATTTAAAAATAATAATAATAACATAACTCGGGTCTTACTTGTATAGGAAAGATGCCAGAGAACTACTCTAGTATCTGTGAGTAACAAGAGATGAAGCAACTTGATGAATGTTGCTCTGGGCCCCAGTTCATCCACAGAGGTCATGGAGGCTTATTACTGACATCGGAGGGATAAAAACATTAGGGAAAATAATTACAGCACCAGTAGTGATTACAGAATCTGTATTTCTATAATTCTCTAACTTACTTACTGGACTGTGGCTATAATTATCTTGGTTAACATCATTGAGTTATTAATTTGATTTTATATGAAAGAAAAAATTATAAAAGACAATAAAATACATCTTGATGACATAGACTTTTAATAAATATGTTTTATTTACAAATGTAAAGAATCAGTAAATATTATTTTGTTTTCCTTGGACAGAGCTTCTACAAAAGCCAGAGGCTCTCTGGGTCGCTGTTCTAAGCCTTGAATTGCCTAATCGTGAATATCCCAGACATTTCAGAGGAACTTAATTAGGAAGGGCTACGAATCCAGGCAGGGTAATGAGCTATGCTTTTCACAAAGAAAAACATCAGGTCCAGGCCTTTAGTTTTCTGTAGATTCTTCATATCTTCATAAGTTTGATTTCTCATGAGTTTTAGGAGTTATTTATTGGTGCTTTCAAATTTTCCTCCTCTTATTGACCTCTATTTTCCTAACATTGTCATCAGAAAATATAGTTGAAATGATTTAAATCTTCTTAAATTTGTTAAGATTTGGTTTTTGGCTTAATATATGAGCTATTCTGGAGAATATTCCATGTTTGCTTGAAAACAGGGTGTATTCTGCTATGGAATGTTTTGTGTAGAACTGTTAGGTTCATTTGTTCCACAGTATAATTTAGATCTCCTGTTTTTCTTTTTGATTTCTTTTCTGGATGACCTTTCCATTGTTGAAAGTGAGTTAAGACCCTTATATAACTGCATTGCTGTCTATTTCTCCTTTAGTTCTGTTAATATTTCTTTATATATTTAGGTGTTTCAATGATGGGTGCAAATATATTTAAAATTGTTATATAACCTCTTGATGAATTGATCCCTTTATCATTATAGAGTGGTCTTCCTGTCTCTTGTGACTGCTTTTGACTTAAAATGTTTTTTTCTGATATAAAAATGGCTACTTCTGTTCTCTTTTAGTTACTGTTTGAATGGCATGTCTTTTTCTATCACTTTACTTTTAGCCTATATGTGTTCTTGAGGTTAAAATGAGTCACCTGTAGGCAGTATATAGTTGAGTCTTGTTTTTTTTTTTTTTTTTTTTTTTTTCTAATTCAGTTATTCATTCTATGCCTTTTGATTGAAAAATTATTCTCTTTACATTCAAGGTAATTATTGATAGGTAAGGATTTACTACTACCATTTTGCTAATTGTGTTCTTACTATTTTGAAGTCTCTGTTCACTTTTTCCTTTCTTTCTGTCTTCCTTTAAAATATTATTATTATTATTATTTGTAACAGAATGCTTCAATTTATTTCTCTTTATGTTTTGCGAACCAACTACAGGTTTTTTCTTTGTGGTTACCGTGAGACATACATAAAATATTTTATAGTTCTCAGTCCATTTTAAACTGATAACAATTTAACTTCAACCACATACATAATCTCTTCACTGTATTGATTCCAATCTACACTTTACAGATCTCAATTCATCATTGCTTTGACACATGTCAATTACTATGTAAAAAGTCAAATGCGATGTCAAAGTACTTCATCTCTCCCCACATTTTATGTTACTGATGTTACAATTTACATATCTATACATCATGAATCTATTAGAAATTTATTATAGCTATAATTACTTTTACTACTTTTGTCTTTCAACTTTTATAATAGAATTAAAAGTGATTTAAGCACCACCATTACAATGAGAGTATTCTGAACTTTACTATATTTTATCTTTGCAGTCACTTTATACTTTCATATATTTTTATGTTTTTAGTTAGCATCCTTTCATTTCAACTTGAAAAGCTTTCTTTTAGCATGTTTTGTAAAGCAGGTCCAAGGTTAATAAACTACCACAGCTTTTGTTTTTCAAGGAAAGTCTTTATCTCTTTTTAATTTCTAAAAGAAAGCTTTACCAAGTATAGTACTCTAGTTTGGTAATGATTTGTTTGTTTGTTTGTTTGTTTTTCAGGTAATTTGAATACATTATCCAATTCCCTGCTGGCCTGCAAGGTTTCTGTTGAGAAGTCTCCCTATAGTCTTATGAGCATTCTCTTACATATGAGTTGCTTTTATCCTTCTGCTTTAAAAATTCTTTTGCTTTTGAGAATTTGATTATATTGTGGTTTGGTGAAGATTTCTTTATATTTAATCTATTTGAGGCTAGTAGCTTCATGGATCTGGATGTGCATTTTCTTCCCAGATTTGAAAAGTGTTTGTTTTTAATTATGTAAACAACCTTTCTACCTCTTTCTCTGTCTCTGCTCCTTCTGGGACTCCTCTAATATGTTCACTGGTCCACTTGATGCTGTCCTATAGTTGTATTGGGTTTCTTCACTTTTTTTGTTGATGTTGTTAATCTGAATGACTAATTTAAGTGACCTTTGAGCTTTCTGATTCTTCAGCTTGGTCAAGTCTGCTGTTGAAGTGCTCTCTGATGTTTTTCAGTTCTGTCACTGTGTTATTCAACTCCAGAATTGTTGTTTGATCCTTTTTTATGATTTTTATCTCTTCGTTGAAGTTTTAATTTTGTTTATGTATGTTTTTTCTGATTTTGTGTATTTGTCTTTGTATATGTCTTATAGCTCACTGAGTTACTTTAAAATAATTATTTTTAATTTTTCATCAGGTTATTCATAGATATCTTTCTTTAGGGTCATTTACTAGTGATTTATTTTGTTTGTTTGGTGGTGACATTTTCCTCTGGTTATTCATTGTCCTATGGCCTTGCATTGATATCTGTACATTTTAAGAAGAAGGCAACTCATTCAGTTTTATCACTAACTGACTTCAGTAGAGAAAGCCCTTTACCATTCAGCTAATCCAGATATTCTGGATGAGCCCATGTTTCAGAGGTCACAGTTGGGTTTGGTGTTGGAGTCCTCAGGTGAACCAGCATAATCCCTGTGCTAGCAGGTGGATAGGCCTGATGACTGAGTCTCCTGAAGTGGACCTGCAGCGTGAGTTTATGTGGCCAGGCCTGGTGATTGAGTCTGCAGTGGTGGGCCCAGATTTTAGACACACAGGGGATAGCTTGATGCTGGTTTCCACTGGGGAGAGCTTGCAAAATGTGTCCCTGGGTGAAGGTCTGGAACCTGTGTTCACTAGGAGGGGACTTGCAGCCTGCATTTGTGGAGGCCAGCCTGAAACCTGGGTCCACAGGGTCCCACCAGTGCTGGGGTGGCTTTTGAGCCTGAGTCCAAGGGGGCTGGCTTACTGTTCATTCAGACCTGGTAGTTAGATCTATGAAGATGGGCTTGGTTGTGTGCTTTCAAGCGCTGGTCTGGAGCTTGGGAGTATAGGATGGCCTTGTGCCTGGGATTTTTGTGTCAGTACTGGACATTGGGTTCATGGGAGTCAGTCTGGTGCTGGGGTCTCCCAGGGAATACCTGAACCATAATTCAGCTAGAGCAGGCCTGACCTCATGTCTGCTAAAGCTTGGAGCCATGGGGGCTGGTCTGGAGCCTGAAGCTATAGGGGTCAGCCTGGTGCCTGGGCTGAGGGTGCTGGCCTGGTGCTGGGGGGTGGACGAGTCCAAGTCTGTGGGGATTATCCTAGGCCCTGGGACCACAGGGGCTGGCTTGGGCATAGGGGTTTACTAGATTTTACCCAGTTTACTGGGGCTGGCCTGGTGTTGGGGACTGCAGTGAAGTCAGGTGCTTACTTTATTCACCTTCTTCCACATGAAGGGCATATGTGTCCATGCTCTACTCCACTGGCTTGGGAGCAGAGTGACATGGGTAATGTACAATCGTTCTTCCTACCCTCTTCAATGCATGTCTTCATATTTCTGTGCTCTACCCCAGTGCTGTAATCTCTCATCTGGATTCCTTCATTCTTAAGAAGGTATTTCACAGGTGGATAGTTGTTCAAGTTGATGTTTCATTGAGGGAATAAACAATGGACTCTCCTATCACATCATTGCTGATGTCACTCTCCAGAAAATCATCATTTTAAATAGTCTTTCACATCTCTATATTAACATGAACTCAAAATGGTAAAATATGGAAAATTTTGATTCTGTGTTAATCATAGAGTGGGAAGAGACCTTAGACATTATGCATTTCAATTTTCATTATTTTTTTTTTGCATTTCAATTTTCTACTTTCTTCTTTAATATCTTTAGAAGAGGAGCATCAATTGATATTCACTTTTATTATGGACAGTATAAAATAATGGTTAACAATGTAGGCTATGGCTTTGTGGTGATTCCTACCCCTGCTAACTTGTTCAACCTTAGACAACTTATTAATTTAATTTTTGAAATATTAGACAAATAACTTATTTAATGTATTTTCCTAACCATTTCCTTATTTATAAAACAGAGCTTATAATAGTACCTACCTCACTGGTCAATAAGACATTAAATGAGTAAAGCACATAAAACCGTTTCCGACTTACAGTTAATTCTCCAAAATCTTTAGCCATTATTAAAAGTGTACCTTGTAAATTCACAAAGTAACTCAGTATTTTGTTGAATACTTTTTCATATGGGAAACTATTCTATATATTGTGTCAAACCTGCCTGACTGGCACTTTGGTGCCATTTATATTTTCAAAGGAAGAAATCTAGTGTGTGTGTTTTTTTTTTTTTTTTAACCTAACCATTCGTAAGTAGAAACTAGTACTCATGTCCACTCTCTTTTGTGTGTGTAGGGTGAAACAAATCTAGTTCTTCATTATTTTCTGAAATTCTTTAGCATTCTATCTGCCGTCCCCTGTTTAAGTCCAACTCACTAATATTCTTTAAACATAACATTTAGAAAACAATATGGAAATATATACACATTTTTCAGCATTTTATATTAGAAACCCTGTCTACCTTGATCTACATTTGCTTAAGACTGCACTGGTTGTTTAAATATACATCATGTTTTTAATATTTTTATTTGCTCATAAAATCAGAAAATAGAATATCAGAATTAGAAAAGACTTTTGACAGAACATTATTCAAATCCCATTTTTACCCATGAAGAAATAACAAAAGGACTAAAGAGGGGAAATCATTTTAGTACTGCTATTGAGCTCATTTTCCTAGTCTTGGTAGAGCCAGGACCAGGTCTCCAAATCCAAAATCTACAGGTCAGTATCTTCACCTCAGTGCCAAATTTAATCAAGTACTAGTCTTCTTGTTGACAGGCTCTAAATTATACACAGGTTCCACAGGGAAGAGCACTATGACTATTAGAAATGTCTAGCATGGGCCAAAGAATGGGAAGTAGTGACTCTCTCACCACCTATGTATTATTTTTAATCTGAATTCTTCTTAATTCAGATCATTCCTATACTGAAATTAAGTAATTGATCTTTCTGAATCCAAATGAGGAATTTCACTTTATATTTACCAAGTTAGGAATTACTAATTTTAGTCCATTATTCTAGTCTGTTGATCTTATCTCACATCTTGATTCTGACACCAAATATATTTGTTATTCTTTATATTTATAGGACATTCACAAATTTGATAAGCATAAACACTACATTTTTATCCAAAGCATTCACTAAAATTTAGAACAAAGATATTTTCATACTTTAATAATCTCTATTTAATATTTTTCCTAAGCCAGAACTGAGAACAAATATTGTTCCCCATACCTAGGTTATATCTAATGGCAATCAAGGAGCAGGCCAGAAAACAGTGATATCCTCAGCCACTACAGATTTCTTTTAAATGTGATTTCATGAGAATATGAATATGAATAGAATACTACATATACTTGCCTTTGAAAAATAACATTATTTATTCAATATAAACGAGTAGAAGAGGCCAGTTGCAGTGGCTCACTCCTGTAATCCCAACACTTTGGGAGGCCGAGCTGGGTGGATCATGATGTCACATGATGTCAGGAGATTGAGACCATCCTGGCCAACATGGTGAAACCCCGTCTCTACTAAAATTACAAAAATTAGCTGGGCATGGTGGCACATGCCTATAATCCCAGTTACTTGGGAGGCTGAGGGAGGAGAATCGCTTGAACCAGGGAGTCAGAGGTTGCAGTCAGCCAAGATCGCGCCACTGCACTCCAGCCTGGGGACAGAGTGAGACTTCGTCTCAAAATCAATAATTAAATACAAAAAAATAAAAATAATAAAAATAAAAAAATAAATAAAAATAAAAAAGAAATGGGTAGAAGAAAAGATGTGTAAGCAGTTCCGAGGAGGGAGTATATAGAAAAAAAAAAATTGCTCATGGAAGATGAAGGCAGTAGGAAAAGAATATAGACTATTTAGACTATTTAAAAACTTTTAAAAAATTGAAAACATTTTAGGCCGGGCGCGGTGGCTCAAGCCTGTAATCCTAGCACTTTGGGAGGCCGAGACGGGCGAATCACGAGGTCAGGAGATCGAGACCATCCTGGCTAACACGGTGAAACCCCGTCTCTACTAAAAAAAATACAAAAAACTAGCCGGGCGCGGTGGCGGGCGCCTGTAGTCCCAGCTACTCGGGAGGCTGAGGCAGGAGAATGGCTAAACCCGGGAGGCGGAGCTTGCAGTGAGCTGAGATCCGGCCACTGCACTCCAGCCTGGGCGACAGAGCGAGACTCCGTCTCAAAAAAAAAAAAAAAAAATTGAAAACATTTTATAAATCATCACAAAAATATGAATTAGATCAAAGAACTAAATTGCAACCCTAAAAAGGACTTTACACTTCTCTTCAATGTTACGTAGGAAGATGCCCACAACCTTCAGGCGGCTTCCTAGCTCCAAAGTGGGGCAGGTCACAGCAAGCCCCCAGTGCTTACTGGCCAGTTCAAAGTATTTCACTCTTGGGACCAGTAAGAGAGTAAGTTGTGAATACTGAAGCAGTAAACAGCATGACACCTGGCTGCCCAGGAAACATTTTGTCTGCTATGCCTAAAAGGCAGCTTGCTTATGGGTCTTTAAAAATCCATACCGGCTTCTCACTGCTATTAGGAGGAAACTAATAAGCAAACAAAACTAAACTTTAGATTCTTTTTCCAGTTACCATAGAAGCAAATACTGGGACTCTTTTTGTATATATCTTTTTTTAATATAAACTGGGTCCTGACTTTTCCATCAGTGTGCTTGTCCCAATACTAAAATAAATTTTTTTTGAAAAAGGCAAAAATATACATAAATCCAAAACACACTTCATGCTATGGCAGGGATTGTTACGGCAACCAGCACCTGGGTGTATATACACAAGAGGCCACTGCAGTTGTGCGTATTTCTACTGCTCAGTCAAGGCAAACAGCAACCAGCTGGCTGTGACTAGCTCAGACTAATAAGCATAAAATCAACATAGGCTGATCCAGGCTGAATATCAGCATCTGTTATGCCATTGTCTCTGCTGATATGTCTGACTGAGCAGAAGGAAGAGCCAAATAGACAGCCTGCTATGAGGCAGAACACAACATGAGGAGCCTCTAAACACCTGCCAAGTTTTGGTGAAGGAGCAATGGTGAGGAGAATCAGTCAGCTCCACAGAGAAGGTGCCTCATGTGACCCTATAAACTCTGTGCTTTCTTTTCCAATCAAGTTTTCCCTTATGCATCGCTTTGGGGTACTTTTAAACAAAAGACAATAAAAAAGAGCCCATTGATGAGTCAGGAATTAGATTAAAGATCAAGAATCATAATATCATTTTATGTTTCATTTCACTCACCAGAGAGCCAGATGAGCAAATATAGCAGACCATGTGCTACTGCAACGAATGATGAGACATCGCTCTGACGTGAGCCAGTAATATGAAAAACATCAGTTATGGGGAAAACTTACCTCTCACCAGTTCCTTCCTCAAGCTACTGTGGTTCTGTTCCTCAACTTAGCTCTGTCCCTGGGTATATGCACCACTTCCTTTCACCTCAGAAGCACGCAGAACATTAACATTACGCTCAGGGTCCTCTGATGCTTGATTACTCCACAGAGTAAACTACTCATCTCTCGAGAGGATGGCCTCTTAAATCATAATTTAAAGGCCAAGACGGAAAACTGATGAAGAGGAAAAACAAGTGTTATTTTTTCCAATCTTTCTTCTCTAATAGGCCAGATTAAGGTTTTGAAAATACTATCCGTTCAATGAAATAAACTGAAAATCACTTGTCATGTTTTAATAGGATAATACTCTCTGAGTTCTGCAAAGTATTTTACAAAAAGAGTATGAATGCGAAAGTTTAGTGATTTTTAAAATGGTATTTCCGGCCGAGTGTGTTGGCTTATGCCTGTAATCCCAATACTTTGGGAGGCTGAGGTGGGGGGACATGGCGAAACCCTAGACAACATGGCAAAACCCCATCTCTATAAAAAAAATTACAAAAATTAGCCAGGCATGGTGGTGGGCACCCCTGCTGTCTCAGCTACTTGGGAGGCTGAGATGAGAGGATCACCTGAGTCTGGGAGGTCAGGGCTGAAATGAGCTATGATGGAGCCATTGCACTCTAGCCTGGGTGACACAACAAGACCCTGTCTCAAAAAAAAAAAAAAAAAAAGGATGTTTTAAAAGTGTGACCCAGAGGTGTGTGTGTAATTGACATGCAAACATTCAAACATATTTGTAGTAGCTAAAGAAAAAAACGCCATGAGGACTTAAAAAAAGAAAGAAAGAAAGAAAAAGAAGAAGTGGGTTCAACAAAATAATAAGAAGAGGCAAGGGAGATCAGAAATTTAGAATTTGTACTATTTAGTGTAAATTGAGAGAAAAATAAAAACTTGTCTTAAATCAATTGTGAGGATTCCAAAACTGAATAACTCTGAGGAAAAAAGACTGATGCTGCAAATTGGTTCAGCATTTTTATGTTTTCTAATTTCTTCAAGAAGTCCACACAGAGTACATTTAGAAAACAGATCAGTACCTTATAATTCAGTGCTTTTAAATTTTCTCTGTGCATCAGAATTATCTGGCTATTTTTTTTAATGTCCAAACTTTACATCAACATCTCCTCCTCATTCTGTAGTTTGTATCACTTATGGGGGTGGAGCCCAGATACTAGAAACTTTTTAAAGCACTGCAGGGGATTTTACTCTGGCCACAGCTAAGAACCACTATAGCTGCAAAGGGAGAAATGCCCTAAAAGAACTAGCGAGGATAGGAGGAAAAGAGATTTTTTGTATTTCACGAACTGCCCTTTACAAGGTTTTTGAAGTCATGTGTGTTTGCGGTTTTAGAAAGTTTCCACTAAATGATGACACCATAGAGTACAGCTCCTCACTCTCTCTAGATACTTGAACTGGATAAACCAAGCTTTCATAAGAGAAAACTGAAAGTAAAGCTCAACCAATTCCATTGTCACATTTAAGAATTAAGACTTTTTTCGTTTGGTGTGGGTATTATAAATGTGATTGTGTACTTGATTTGGCTCTTAGTTTGAATGTTGTTATTGGATAATAGAAATACTGATGTTTGTACATTGATTTTGTATCCTGAAACATTACTGAAGTCGTTTATCAGTTCCCAGAGCCTTTTGGCAGAGTGTTTAGGGTTTTCTAGGTATAGAATCATATCTTCTGCAAAGAGAGATACTTTGACTTCTTTTCCTATTTGGATGTCTTCTGTTTCTTTCTCTTGCCTGATTACTTTGACTAGGACTTCCAGTACCATGTTAAATAAGAGTGGTGAGAGTGGGCATCATTGTTGTGTTCTGGTTCTCAAAGGGAATGCTTCCAGTTTTTTTTTCTTATTCAGTATGATGTTGGCTGTGGGTTTGTCATAGATGGCTTTTATTGTTTTGGAGTATATTCCTTCAATGCCTAGTTTCTTGAGGGTTTTATCATGAAGGGATGTTGGATTTTTTATTGTTTTATTTTGTTGTTGTTTTATGTTTTTTTTAGATGGAGTCTTGCCCTGACACCCAGGCTGGAGTACAATGGCGTAATCTTGGTTCACTGCAAGCTCTGCCTCCCACATTTACGCCATTCTCTTGCCTCAGCCTCCTGAGTAGCTGGGACTACAGGTGCCCACCACCACGCCCAACTACCTTTTTGTATTTTTAGTAGAGATAGGGTTTCATCGTGTTAGCCAGGATGGTCTCCATCTCCTGACCTCCTGATCCGCCTGCCTCAGCCTCCCAAAGTACTAGGATTACAGGCGTGAGCTGTAATGTTGGTTTTTTATCAAAAATGTTTTCATCTATATTGAGAGGACCATATAATTTTTTGAAAACTTTCTGTTTGTGTGGTGAATCACATTTATTGATTTGTGCATGTTGAAACAAATTTGCATCCCAGGAATAAACCCTACTTGATCATGGTGAATTAACTTTTTGATGTGCTGTTGAATTCAATTTGCTAGTATTTTGTTGAGAACTTTTGTGTCTATGTTCATCAGGGATATTGGCCTGCTGCTTTATTTTTATTTGTTGTGCCCTTGGCAAATTTTGGTATCAGGGTGATGCTGGCTTCACCTAATTAAACTAAAGAGCTTCTGCACAGCAAAACACACTTTCTGCACAGCAAAAGACACAGAGTAAACAGACAACCAACAGAATGGGAGATAATATTCACTAACTATGCATTCAAAAAAAGTCTAATATCCAGAATCTGTAAGGAAATTAAACAACTTGACTAGCAAATAATAATAATAATAGTCCCATTGAAAATGGGCTAAAGACAAGAACAGACACTTCTCAAAGGAGACATACAAGTGGCCAACAAACATGAAAAAATGTGCAACATCACTAATCATCAGAGAAATGCAAATAAAACCCACAATGAGATACGATCTCACACCAGTCAGAATGGCTGTAATTAGAAAGTCAAAAAACAACAGATATTGGCAAGGCTGTGGAGAAAAGGGAATGTGTATACACTGTTGATGAGAATGTAAATTAGTTCAGCCTCTGTGGAAAGCAGTTTGGAGAGTTCTCAAAGAATTTAAAACAGGACTACCATTTGACCAATCAATCCCATTACTGGACATATACTCAAATGAAAACAAATTATTCTACCAAAAAGACTCATACACTCACATGTGCATTGCACCACTACTTACAATAGCAAAGACATGGTATCAATCTAGATGCTCATCAACAGTGGATTAAAGAACCATATATACCATGGAATATTTTATGTTGTTATGGCTGGTTATAGGACCATAAAAAAGAATAAAATCATGAATTTTGCAGCAACATGGATGCAGCTAGAGGTCATTATCTTAAGTGAATTAACACAAGAAAATCAAATGTTCCATGTTCTCACCTATGATTGGGAGCTAGACAATGGCTATGCATGAACATAAAGATGGCAACAGTAAATTCTGGGAACTATATGGGGGAGAGACGGATGGGCACAAGAGTTCAAAGACTAACTGTTGGGTATTATGGTCAGTACCTGTGTGACAGGATCAGTCATACCCCTCTAGGTATATTGCATAATGTAATATGCCCGGGTAATAAATCTGCCTATATATAACCCCTGCATCTTAAGTACAAGTTGAAAGAAAAAGAATTAAGAAACCTGTTCTTAAAAAGGTGAAGTGACTTTACTTATTATATATGATGAACTGTATTTCAGATTGGAGGTCTGCTATATTCTCTTCAGTCCCTGTAGCTCTTTGTCCATGGCTAAAATAAGAAACTGATCAGTTTTAGAAATGTCATTACAAGTCTAAGAACCCTTAGCTTTTTTTTTTTTTTTTTTTTTTTTTTGAGACCAAATCTCGCTCTGTCACCCAGGCTGGAGTGCAGTGTCGCCATCTCATCTCACTGCAGCCTCCACTTCCCAGGTTAAGAACCCCTATCTTGAAGTGTGGGTCTCAGTACTGTGCTCCCCAGGTGATTTTGGAGAGGCTGAATAGGCAGAGGGAAGAAGGAAACAGGGTCCACTTCAAGGAAGTTTAATGAATTCAGAGCCAAAGTGTTCATTTAGTTAAGAAAGTTGGGTGAGACAACAATGTCTATCTATATTTAAGAAAAGAAGGCTGGGCGCAGTGGCTCACGCCTGTAATCCCAGAACTTTGGAAAGCCAAGGCAGGTGGATCATGAGGTCAAGAGATCAAGACCATCCTGGCCAACATGGTGAAACACCTGTCTCAACTAAAAATATAAAAATTAGCTGTGTGTGGTGGTGCATGCCTGTAGTCCCAGCTACTCGGGAGGCTGAGGTAGGAGAATTGCTTGAACCCATAAAGCAGAGGTTACAGTGAGCTGAGATTGTGCCCCTGTACTCCAGCCTGGTGGCAGAGTGAGACTCTGTCTCAAAAAATAAAAAATAAAAAATAAAAACAAAGAAATTAGATCTTTATCTCATTGCAAATACAAAACATGGATTCCATTTGTAGAAAATGCCCAAAAGTTAAAACATAAATGTTTAAAATTTTAGAACAAAATACAGCCATTATTTTAAGGCTCAGTGCAAAAATAGATTTCTTAAGATAAACACAAAAGGCACAGATCACAAAATAAATAAAAGGAAAATTGGACGACAGTACATGTATAATTCTGTACCATAATAAGACACAATTTAAAAAACAAATTTCAAGACATAGGTTGGAAAAAAATTCTTTAAAAATATATAACAGGGAAAGAATTGGTATCCAGAATATGTGAAAATACAATGTAATATTTTTAAATAACTAAACGGAAGAAAACAAGGGCAAATTCACAATTCACAGAAGAGGAAACTCTAATGACCAGTCAACGGATGAAACCATACCCAATCTAAAGAAAATGTAGATTCAAATAACCAGAAAATGCTCTTTAGCACTCAGCAAATTGGCAAGATAACTAATATCTGATAATTTCAAATACCAACAAACAATAGAAAGTACAAATTCTCACACTTCCCTAGGAGTAAAAGTTGCTCCAACTCCATTATGAAATGATGTAGAAATAACTGGCAGGTACACATAGATAAGACCAGAAATATCACATATATGTACATATCTTTGTGAAACTCTCACACGGCATACAAGAAATGTGCAGGTTATTCACTGAAGCATTAATTTCTATTAGAAAAACAAAATGTGAACGACCTAAATATTCAACATGTGACTCTGAAAGTAAACCATGGCATGCCCTATAATGGAATCCTGTAGACCTGGTAAAATAAATGAACAAAGTTATATGTATCAATAAACGCTGAATGAAATAAGAGAAGAGGCAGTAGAAAAGAAAGAGAAAAAAGGGAAGTTTATTTCCTTTAGCCAAAAAACTTTCAGAGTTAGCGAGAAAACACTAAAGGAAGTACTGTAGTAAACTGGTTTAATATTCTGACCTTTGCAGTCAAGTAAAAGTGGGTTCAAAATCTTTATCTGACACTTATTTCCAATGTAATATTAGACAGTTGCTCAATTTCTGTAAGCCTATTATGTTCATCTATAATAAAAAACAATAAAATCTAACTTAAGAAATTGGTTCAGGCATTAAATTAGATAAGGGAAAATTAAAAGTTTTTCTGACTTAAGAAAATTGTTCAGTTAAAAAATAGATTACAGTAATCTCTTTTCTCATCTTCTTTTTTCATCTTTATACATATTCTGCTAAATGCTATAAATATTATGTTGCCCGATAAGAATATGGTCCCTACTCCTGCAGAACCTATGACAAAGTTACATCAGCTACCTAAGCGTCTCCTAGTATGAAACCTCTAACCTCTATGTGCTTTCACTAAACATAGCATTTCCTTGCTCAGGCTACCAATCAGCTGAACAATCAAAGAAACAAAACAACCCCTCAAACCAGAAAATCCATAATCTTGAAGCACATCTCGTTCTTTGAAGTAGATATTGCCATTATTAAAAAGGTCAGCTCTTCATTTAGTGTTTAGATGGGTGATATTTGAAGAAGGCTAACATATTGGATTAATGACTGACAGTAAGAGATTACCAAACTAGGTGTATAGTAAATGCTCTACAGATTAGCTAAATGAAGGTAATGTGTTCCATTTTTGATTTATCTAAACTGACTAGTGCTTTGCAGACATCAAACCATTTCAGAACATTAGGTTCATAAATAAGTGAACAGATTCTTTATCAGGATCAAACTAATAAAGTTAAGATTTGAGTTTCTCACCATGTAGTCAATAACATGAAGAAAGAATATGGAAGCTGAGAAAAAAGATTAGTATGTATATCACTGTTATCTTCAAACCCCCTCCCTTATTTCAGTCTCTCTCAGTCTCTCATTAAAGACTTCATTAACAGCATTTTACAACAACCCAACGAAAAGGATAAATTTCAAGAGAAGTTTTATTAAATGGAATAGATTGCTTTACACATAAGAGTCATGGTTAAATTTCAACAATATAGCATGTTAATTGCAAAATAAAAATAAATGTAACTTTTAAGAGATCAGGAATTGTGTTAGCTGTGACTAATAACAACAACAAAAAGAAAAACACGCCCTCATTCCTATGCAATAAAGGCTAATAAAGCCTAGTTCTATAACATTTTAGTTTCAGAAATTATCCAAAGGAGAGCAGATCTGCCTCTAGTAATGTTGTTTGAAGTGGTTGATAGATGGTTTGAAAAAGAAAAACACGCTCTCATCCCTATGCAATAAAGGCTAATACAGCCTAGTTCTGTAACATTTTAGTTTCAGAAATTATTGAAAGGAAAGCAGAGCTGCCTCTAGTAACATTGTTTAAAGTGTTTGATATACTGTTTGAATTGAACAAGTCCTTTACTAATGTACTTATGCTTAAAAAATAAAAAATAAAAACAGAAAATGCTGTTACATTAAGTTGCATTTTAATGAGAATATTTACTTCAAGAGAATTTGTTCAGATTACTTAGGTCAAAGTTACACACATGTAACTTGAACATTTTGTTAGAAGTAGTAAAACTAATTTTAGTGAAACAAAAATATTTGAAGTTCTTAGGATGTATGCATTAGATAAATATTTATAGACCACATTCTTCAGATACCAAGATTAAATAAACCAATAACAGAACCATAACCCACAAAAAGCCTACACTTTATTATGTAAAGGATATTAGTAGACATCATTGCAGCTGTCTTTTTTCAGCAAAATTTTGAAGGATGGGTATAAGAGGATTAATTAGAAAAGATGGTAAGTGTGTCTCATCCTAGAGAGAGGAAAAAGCATAATTGTAAAATGCTATTACATTGGGGTATGTCCTTGGGTAAAACTAAGTAGTTGGATGCAAATAAAGTAGTAGTATGGAGTCTCTAATGTCATTAATACTAGAGATTCAGTAGCAGTCTGATTTCTCAATCTTACCATCTACTTAGAGGAAAAGGCCATTCTCCTCTCTCACAACATCTCTTATCCTGGATCAATGTATACATTACGAAATATGGCCACTTTGGCTCCATGCTCTGATCTCCCAGAGAAAGGATAATGCTTCAACTTAATGGGTAAAGCAAAGATAACAGAAAATTTCAACCAATTTCAAGTAGCCCATGGGAGAAAGGGCTTGCTTTGTAATTGCATTCTTGCTCTCTCTCTCTCTCTCCCCCTCTCTCTCTGCATCTTGTTCCACTCATCTGCATATTCTCAGCTCCACATGGCCCAAAATCAAAACCATTTCCTTATACTTCATGGGACCCAATGATAATGACTTAAACTAGATTTTCTAATTTACATCTCATGAGAAGTTTACCCATATTATTTTACATTTTCCCAAGTGAACTTTTAAAAATTATTATAATATCATTGGCGTTGACTTTAAATGGTATTCTAACAAACCATGATGAGTAGGGAAACATTTCCTAGGTCCAGGATATTTAACTTTTGTTCCAAATTCTTATCCATGTTTCATGATTTGAGAAGTCTTGTTATGTGTCCCTTTTCATAGTACTAGATTTCTGAGTATCACAAAGAGAGAATGTTTTCTCTCTTTGCTTTAGTATCTTAACTCTGTTTAATGGGTAAATGAGGTAAATCTTGCCAATTACTCAAGAGATGAATAGAACATTGTGTTAAGTTTTGGGTTTACAAAGAACTACTAGATTATGTATGGTGTTGACCTTTACAATAAAAGCAAGAAGGCAGCATAGTTAAACAAAAATCAACAGTATGATTTATTTTCCATTAGTTCTGTGAGTTTAATGGAGAACAAGATCATAGGGGATAATTTTAAATCAATGAAGTAAAATGAAGTGAAGGAAAGAGAGTTAAGTGCATTTAGGAGCCTCTTTTAGGTAGCTTGGACTAGCAGTAAGTTTTCTCTTTTTTGTTTTCTCGTGACTCTGAAGTAGAGGTAACTTTCTAGCTAACTTTAGAATGGGAGCCATTCATACACTAATGAACAATATTTGGGTTATAAAGCAGTAGCAATTTTGTTTAGGGAGAAATGTATCTAATCCTTGTTATTTGAGAAAAATTTTGGATTCTTTCCAAAATTTTGGTTCTTTCCAAACCTATCATTCCACAAGATAACCATATTTCTGACCCTTAAAGGTTCTTATTTTCAAGATTATTGTGCCAATTCTACCTAACTGACACTTTAGGTTCATTAAATCCTTTTCACAACTAATTGACACCACAGTTTGAGTAAGATTGATGGAAATAAGTCTGAGAATAGTTCTTGAGTTAGAGAAAGATTAAGGGAGAAAGGAGAAAGCAGTTTTGAGGTAGTTAATACAGTTTCAACATAGAGGACATCCAGTGTTCAAGCACGAAAAGCCCAAGACATTTTGATGCAAATGATTTAGGAAAAAATTGGAAAATGTCCTTATATACATAAATGATTTCAGTCCAATATACAGGCTTCTTCAATCCAAAATATTATTTCTGATTGACAAAGCCAGAAAAAGATTTAGCCTACCTGCCCTGACACAGCAGATCAGATGGCATTTGGTAACCAATCATTTCCATAATGAGTGATAATACTTTGGCATCACTAGTGGGCTAAATCCCTGAGTTTTAAAGTTACGCCATTTACACTCCAATTTTCACTCTATTGCTCCTAAACTAAGTATCCTTGGATATATTATATAATCTCTCTTATTGCCAATTTTCTCGTATGTAAACTGAGAATGTTGCTTAGAAGTCAGAAAGAAAACGATAGTAATACATAGTAAATATACTGATTGCTTTGATGAGAGCAATAATGGTAACCTAGAAAAACAAGTGACTACTTTGCCTATGGGAGTTAGAGACGGCTTCCCAAAAGAAGAAAAATGAGTTAAAATCTAAATAATGTGAAGGAATTTGCCAAGTATATAAATTTCAGCTGTGAATTTTATGTGATAAAAACCTCATGCAAAGCCAAGAGGTACGAGAGTGCATGTTGAGCTGTAATTTAGGATGTTTGGAGTTTAAAGGGCAAGAAGGACCTAATATAAACCAAGGCAATGGGGAACCACATATTATTTAGAGCAGAGATAATATATATATAACCTTCAAAATTCATGTTGAAACTTAATCTGCATTGTGGTGGTATTAGGAAGTGGGGCCCTTTGGTAAGTGATTAAGATAATGGTTCAGTAAAACTTGCATAGTTAACATTCAGTAGTATCAGCTAAAATATTCTTAACAAAGTATTGTTTTCTTTTTTTCAAAAAAAAGTACACTAAGCCTTTTGAACGTGTTGAAGACAGTTCAATATACGTCTGGGAGATCGACAGACCCATTTTTATAAGCCTAAAACGAGTCCAGTATCTTCTCTCCACAATTTTAAGAGATATTCCAATACATGGTATTTCTTCCTTGGTAGGCTGAAGTGGGGGTGGTAAGTTACTAAAGATTAAGTTCTTTGGTCCCAAAACCTTACCTAGGAATAGCCCTCTTCGAATCTAAGACTACAATGCTTTTCCATAAATCCGTGGACAACGCCTAAAAAAAGCCCAGTATCAGCCTAACAGATCATGCAGTGACCAGGAATTACAGGACGATCAAATGGAAAGCCTGACTTCATGGGACAAATCATTTACTTAGTTGTAGGGACCCTAGGATTACATGTTTAAGGTTTAGGGGAGGGCTCTTTAGCAAATCTGTGCCTGTATTAGTCCATTCGCATTTTGCTGTAAAGACATACCCAAGACTGGGTAATTTATAAAGGAAAGAGGTTTAATTGACTCATAGTTGTACATGACTGGGTAAGCTTCAGGAAACTTACAATCAGGGCGAAAGTGGAAACAAACATGCCCTTCTTCACAAGGCAGCAGGAGATGAAGAATGAGAACCAAGTGAGGGGGAAAGCCTCTTACAAAACCATCAGATCTTGTGAGTAAGTCTCACTTATCATGAGAATAGCACAGGGGAATCATTCCCATGATTTAATCACCCACGGGGTCCCTCCCCCAACACGTGGGGATTACAATTTGGATAACAATTTAAGATGAGATTTGGGTGGGCATACAGAGCCAGACCATATCAGTGCCTCTATGTCTTCCACTACAACACTGTATATAACAAATGTCCAACTGCCTTCTGTGAGGAAGTAGAGAAAAATGTATCACAGAAACAGATGTAGTGTCATTCCTCCTCTGGAATTAATGTAGCAGTGACAGTCCAACTGGAGAAGCCCAGTATAATTTATCTTTAACATGGAAATATCCTGATGATACAGCACATTTCTATTAGGTCTGATTTTTGAACTATTGTCAAAGGATATTAAACAAATCTAGGAATAGGCAAGATAAATAGCTTTTACTTTCTTGCTTATCATTTTGCTTTACGTTCTTGTGGAAGGCACACATTTAATATGATACAGACATAAACATGCTGAAATTTCACTTTTCTATTTCACACAATTTTGAGTCACTATTCTGTCTGATACAGAATGCTTAATTTAGTTGCTTATATAAAACTTTATCAAGTTGATAATTTATACTAACTCATTCAGGTTTCAAACGCAGCCACTTTGTGAAGTCCTCCCCTTCCTCTCTTTTCTGGGGCTGATTCTGAGCACCCTAGCTTATCCAAAGGGTCACTTGATCTTCAAACCATCAGATCTCTACCCCCCAATGTCTATATTCTATTCCAAAGAGTCACTTGATCTTCAGACCATCAGATCTCTACCCCCCAATGTCTATATTCTATTCCAAGAGGCATGAGAATTTCAAGATGCTCTCTCATACCCCAGTAAGGTACTGGTAATGTTAAAGGGAGGATCTTTCATGCTTAGACAAACCTAAGGGACCCTCTATAAGGCTTGTCATTGACTTGAATGACCTCCAGAAATCAAACATAGCTATTCTAGAGAGACAGCACTACAGTCTACCCCTTCTTCTTAAGTCGTGGATGAGATGGCTTAGAGTGAGCTGATAATGATTAAGAATGATCATATTCTTTATATACACACACAGCTTCTACTCATTCCTTGGTGTTGTCTCCCACTCTTTCCACCAATTTTAGGCCTATGGCTTAGGAAGGTAAACAAAAGGGGCACATTCTTAAATATGTCTTCCTTTAAGATTTTAAAAAAATAATTGTATATTTTTGTTCTTTGATTTACTATACATGAGCCTAAAGAAAAGACTGCATATAGTAGTTTGTGTGAAAAGTTGTCAATGAATACTTTGAATATGGTTCTTTGAGGGCTTCTGCCAAGGGTACATTTTTACCAAAACAATGGATTTTTCAAACATTTATAAGCATGAAAATGATATGGATACATTAGCACTTATCAGAGAGCTCAATCGCAAATTCAGTTCTAGTTAGCTCTTTTTAAAATTGACTTGTAAACAAATAGCATTTGAACAAGTAAGTTTAAAGATCATGCTATGCTACCATTGTTCCATCCCAGTGCTTTTCAAACCTGTTAGAATCACCTTTTTCAAACCTGTTACAAGTTAGAAAACTTGTAAAAAATTACCAATGTTACGCTTCATTCCATACCAATTATATCAGAATCTCAAAGGGTGGAGTTTAGGCATTAACTTTTAAAAATAAGTACCTGAATCTTTAATGTTTCAGATGTTCTAACGTTTTAAAACATTTAAATATTTTTATGGATTTAATGTGTAGCCAGAGTTGAGAGTCGCTGGTCTAGACTATCAATAACCGTTGCTTTTTTTGGTTTATTAAAATTGGGTCTAAGAAACAGTTATAGGAAAAACAGTTTCTAACTTCTACAAACTTTCCACTGTGTTGCTCAGTAACCATTTGATATGGTTTGGCTGTGTGTCCCCACTCAAATCTTATCTAGAGTTGTACTCCCATAATTCCCACATGTTGCTGTAGGGACCCTGTGGGAGATAATTGAATCATGGGGGCAGTTTCCCCATACTGTTCTTGTGGTAGTGAATAAATCTCACGAGAGCTGTGGGAGATAATTGAATCATGGGGGCAGTTTCCCCATACCGTTCTTGTGGTAGTGAATAAATCTCACGAGAGCTGATGGTTTTATCAGAGGTTTCCACTTTTGTGTCTTCCTCATTCTCTGCCTGCTGCCATCCATGTAACATGGCACTTGCTCCTCCTTGCCTTCCACCATGATTGTGAGGCTTCCCCAGCCACATGGAGCAGTAAGTCCAACTAACCTTTCTTTTGTAAATTGCCCAGTCTTAGGTACATCTTTATCAGCAGCATGAAAATGGACGAATACACCATTATAAAGAGAATAAAATGTTAAATGTCTATTATTTTAGCACCATGAAAATTCCCAATTTGGTCTCATTGAAACATAGATATGCTCCCTGACATTAGAGGAATGCTTGCAACCTATTTGGTCTTATTTGTGCTTTAGTTGCCAGAAAGTTTGTGGCTGAAATGATTGCCCTGTTGCATAATTATTTCATGTTTAAATTACTAATTAATATTACCCCTTTATTTAATATCATCCCATTACAGTGAATTCAGTATTATTTTTATTCTAAATCAAAGTTAATGTCAGAATAAGCATTAAATTCATGGATCACCTGTTTGAGAGCTGGTTGTTAGTATAAAATTTTTGCAACAGTATCATGTCTGCTGGTTTAATCCCTAGTTGCCATTCCTGAATACATTTCCTGGTTTTTAGCTTGTATTAATTTGGAAGTTTCCATTACTTATCTATATCTGTTGGGAAGACAGTCGTGTCACTATACAAATGTATTTTACTTTATAAAATGATGTGTTTCAGAAACTTCAGGTATCAACCAGCCTTTTAAGATTCAATTATATTTTAAATACATGAGTTATATCTTTTAAAGCATTAAGCAGAAAGTATTTTTTCTGTGTGTGAATTGAATCATCATTTTGTAAGACATCTTACCTTACTCATTTATAATGGAATTCAATAATTTTCTATTATATCTCTACTTTTAATTTATGTAAGGTTATTATTATTACTATCTTTATTGCATTTGTTTCAAACCTAAAATGTTCATGATCCCAATTGTTTTATTCTAAGAAACTCTAAATAGATGGCGTTTGCTTCATGATTATCTCTAGAAGTTCAGGATAAACTTGAGAAGTTTGAATTAAGGTTGACCTAAAGTATTAGGATCCATTTAATGCTGGAAGAAGCAATTTGGTACTTCTTAGGTGATATTAGAAAAAAATACAGAAAAAGAATTTTTTCTCTTTTTTGGGGGGGGGGGAATGAAAATGTAGCCTTGGAGTTTAAAACGTGATTGGAAAAAGAGTAATCAAAAGATATTTTGCCATAGGCAGTGTAGGTTGGCATCAATCTCCACACCTAAAAAAAACAATTGTGACTGTTCAGAAAGCAGCCTTTTAAATGGCTCCATGAATTTATCAGTCATAATATTATAGGCTATTAAAGTTGGAAAGAATTTTTGAGAATATTTAACAAAACACTTCAATATTTTAGATTAGAAAATGAAATCCAGGCCTGGCACGGTGGCTCACCCCTGTAATCCCAGCACTTTGGGAGGCCGAGACGGGCAGATCACGAGGTCAGGAGATTGAGACCATCCTGGCTAATATGGTGAAACACCGTCTCTACTAAAAATACAAAAAATTAGCCGGGCATGGTGGCGGGTACCTGTAGTCCCAACTACTCGGGAGACTGAGGCAGGAGAATGGCTTGAACCCGGGAGACAGATTGCAGTGAGTCGAGATTGCGCCACTGCACTCCAGCCTGGCGACAGAGCAAGACTCCAGCTCAAAAAAAAAAAAAAAAAAAAAAAAAAGAGAGAGAAAGAGAGAAAGAAAGAAAACGAAAATGATATCCAAATAGATAAAATAATTCCCAGGGATAAGTTTATTTGTAGCAGGGTATGAATAAGAACCTCATTTAGCTCTTTTGTCCAAACATTAAATATCTCTCCTTTAAGCTCAAACAGAATGCTTTGCTCCAAATCCCCCTATTTAACACCCCACAGTTTCAATGGTAGACTTCTAGCTATCGTTAAGCATCTCAGAAAGAATGTCAAAATGCTAACGGTGAAGATATCCATGCTTGTCATTTCCAAGAACTGAAATAAGTTTCAAGACTGCGCTACCATGACAGAGGTTGGATAGAAATTTTGCTAGTATTGAACTTGTATTTTCTCTGGAAGTTATTTTTCCTTATATTTTCCTTTCAATTCACACACTTATTCAAATATATATAGTATCCAATCTTCCGAGACCATTTTTCTACTTTTTTTTCTTTACCAGTCATGAGTGAGTTATTTCATCAATGGTCTAATTTCCCACAAGCAAGTTTTTTTTTTGTTTTTTTTTTTAGAGTTCTATAATTATAATCCATCAGAGGGAGGACATATCAACTAGATTTTTGCTACCGAATAATGTCCCAGATTAGCAGTGTCAGCAACATCTAGAACCTTGTTAGAAATACAGATTTTCAGGCCCTGTTCCAAATCTACTGAATCAAAATCTGCATTCTGAAAGGATAAGAATGACTCTAGGTGAGTCCCATGCAAGTTAAAGTTGGAAAAATGACTGAACTCAATCAATAATTTATGTAGATGTCAAGGGAAAAGTAATTTAAAAGTCCATAGTAAGACTATTTGTATTATTAACATTAGTTTAAAAATTCAATTCAATTCTATTTAAAAGGGACAGCTAAAGTGAAGACATCCAGGATAAATGGAGTGAACTCTTTGTTTTTCTTTGTTTTGTTGTCTTAGCTACTTCTGCTATTTATCTGTTTATTTAGGTAAAACAAAACTCTACCCTTCTCTAAAGCAACATTGCCTATATTAACAACACGGTTTTTCTTTTTAAATGTTCAAAGGTCATACAGGTTCCCAGAAACATAATGATAATTGAAATTACTAAAAGAATGAAAAATATCACTTTTGCATGCAGTGGCAACACTAGAATAAGATAAAAGGTGAGAGGTGGAAAGAAGTGGTGCAAAAAAACTACTTTTGAAAGAGAATCATCGAATCATTCATCCGATAATAAATCCATATATGATCGTATAAATGGATTATACTGTAGACTTGAATACTCCTCACTCCTGACATACATGCTGCCTCAAGTGGTCTTTCAGCACAAATATAGGACCCCTTGGTCAAAGAATACCCATTCTGCTTTCTACCACATTGTGTCACCTTTAATATATACATCTTTAATTCAGTTAGATATTTGCAATGGGTTAAAACGGTAATTTTACTTTTAACAGGTTTCAGAATAATTGGGAAATGTGGCAAAGGAGATGTGGTGAGATGGTCATGACTTTATTTAAACTAAATTTACTCTAGGGAAAATCTACGAGAGGGAACCAGCAGGTTACCTGTTCACTGAAGCAGAAAAAGCCTACTACGCAAAAGAAAAAGAGAGCACTTTTTACACAATTTTTCCATTTGAGTTTCTGGAGAGTATACATCATTACAATTGGTAGTCTGAGTGATAAACCAGTAAGAAATACTAACGTTCTTTATAAAAGTTGTCATATAATTTCTAGCAACTTGTCAATTCGGACAATGATGTTCCACTACTCTCTGCAACAGATGCAGGTGAACAAACATCTACAATTGTTTTGCTTAAAAATATTCACAGGCTGGATGCAGTGGCTCAATCCTGTAATCCCAGCACTTTGGGAGGCCAAGGTGGGCAGATTATGAGGTCAGGAGTTCGAGACCAGTCTGACCAACATGGTGAAACCCCTTCTCTACTAAAAATACAAAAATTAGCCAGATGCAGTGGTGCAGGCCTGTAATCCCAGCTACTAGGGAGACTGAGGCAGGAGAATCACTTGAACCCGGGAATCGGAGGTTGCAGTGAGCCAAGATCATGCCGCTGTACTCCAGCCTGGGCTGTGACAGAGTGAGACTCCATCTCAAAATACAAAAATATATTCACAAAAAATTTTGGTTGCAACTTTTAGAAAAAGAAGTTTCAATTCTCAGAAGGAACACTTTGCTTGTATACTGAGATCAGTACATGTCACAGCTGAGACTTTAAAATGGAAAAGCCTTAATTTAAAAGATTCATTGTCTCTTTTAGATTGCTGTATTGCTGTTGTTTCTATATCTTGTCTGCATTTAATCCCCAAAAGAGTAACGGCTCTGAGAACACAAGTGGGAGTGGCTGCTGCTACAATTATGATTATTTTCTCCCATACAACAGTTGTTAGCCAGTCGGGAGCAAGGGAAATTATTACTATACGCTAGCAGAGGCCTAAAGAACATGTGATGACATAATTTTCATGCTTCCTTTCCATATGAGGCCATAAAAAAAGAACAGGAGAGCTGGCTGTTTTCCTTCACACAGTGAGAAAGCTAAAGTATATGTTACTTTAAGAGAAATAATTTGCTCTTATGTGTTTCACAATGCCTAGCACATGTTAAAGCACTCACAAGTGTGTGTTAAGATCATGAATAAATGAAAAATTGAAATGGAATTGGGGGCAATAAGCCCAAACTTAAAGGCAAAACTTCGTATTTTCTGCTATCCGCATAAAAGTGGTAAATAATCATTTCTAACTTTTGATTAACATGCATTAGTCTTTTAATAAATGCTGATATTTTATTCCTTCAGCAAGTAGTTGTTGATCTCCTACTAAATGGCCAGTCACTGTTCTAGGCACTGAGTGTACAAAGATCAATGTCATATTCTCTGAGTCAGAAACTCAGAGTCCAGTCTGAGTGCAATGAATACTATCACATGCCCAGATGCCTTCTTCATGAAAAGGGGACTCACTTCTCCAGCTTCTGGGAAGATTGATGACCGGCGACTATACCTGAGTCCCTCTTTGAGAAGTTCTCTCAGCCTAAGAAACCTATTGGATGCAAGGTCACACCCCTTTCCTAGAGGTAGTCCACATCCAATGACTGGTTGCTGTGAGTGAATTAAATCCTGGCTACCTTGTCTCAAATAATAATAATAATAATAACTGTGAAGTTCCATTCCAAGTCCAGAGGACTTCAAGTGATTTCCTGCCTCAGCCTCCCGAGTAGCTGGGATTACAGACCTGCACCACCACGTCTGGCTAATTTTTGTATTTTTAGTACAGAGGGGTTTTCACCATGTTGGTCAGATTGGTCTCGAACTCCTGCCTTCATGATCTGAGGTCAGGGGTCCCTGGGGACTTGGCTGAAGATTGTGTTGCAACTGCTTTGCACTGCACCTCTTCTCTTTGCCAAAACCCACATCTCTCATTCTCCTCTGTGTTCCTCTGATAAATTTTCTCTCCCCAAATCTTCATCTCAGAGTTTGTTTCATGGCAAATTCAAACTAAGAGAGTTGAGGCTAGCAGAGGTCTGAGAAATAAGAAGCTGAAATGGATTCTGCAACCAGCTGTAGGGCACTAAAGATGCTCTCCCTAGTACAAGGGCACTAATTGTAGGAGTGCAAACATCAGACTGTTCATGATTAGTAAACTGAGATGGGATATTGATGGAAGGGTATGTACTGACAGAGACAATAGGTTTTTAAGAAGATATATAATATACTCATTATAAATAAAATAAAAATTTGTCGATCCTTTTTGCAGCTCAATTGAATTTATTTATTTATTTATTTATTTATTTATTTATTTATTTTTACTTTTTAAAAGTTTTTGCATGAGTTATTGGGGTATAGGTCGTATTGGTTGAATATGTTTTTTAGTGGTGATTTGTGAGATTTTGGTACACCTATTCCCTGAGCAGCATACACTGCACCATATTTGCAGTCTTTTACCCCCAGCCCCCTCCCACCGTTCCCCACAAGTCTCCAAAGTCCATTGTATCCTCATAGCTTAGCTTCCACTCAGTGAGAAATGGGCTTCTCATATCAGTGAGAATATACAATGTTTGGTTTTCCATTCCTGAGTTACTTCACTTACAGTAATAGTCTCCAGTCTCATCCAGGTCTCTGCAAATGCTGTTAATTCACTCATTTTTATGACTGGGTAGTTTCTCTATCCACTCATTAATTGATGGACATTTGGGTTGGTTCCATGATTTTGCAATTGTGAATTTTGCTGCTATAAACACTAGTGTGCAAGAGTCTTTTTCATATAATGACTTCTTTTCCTCTGGGTAGATACCCAGTAGTAGGATTGCTGGATCAAATGCTAGTTCTACTTTTAGTTCTTTAAGGAATCTCCACACTGTTTTCCATAGTGGTTGTACTAGTTTACATTCCCACCGGCAGTGTAGAAGTGTTCCCTGTTCACCACATCCATGCCAACATCTACTTTTTTCTTTTATTTTTTTGATTATGGCCATTCTTGAAGGAGTAAAGTGGTATCGCATTGCGGTTTTGATTTGCATTTCCCTGATTATTAGTGATGTTGAGCATTTTTTCATGTGTTTGCTGTCCATTTGTATATCTTCTTTTGACAATTGTCTATTCATGTTCTTAGCCCACTTTTTGGTGGGATTTTTTTTTCTCACTGATTTGTTTGAGTTCTTTGTAGATTCTAGATATTAGTTCTTTGTTAGATGTATAGATTGTGAAGATTTTCTTTCATTCTGTGGGTTTTCTGTTTACTCTGCTGACTGTTCCTTTTGCCGTGCAAAAGCTCTTTAGTTTAATTAAGTCCCAATAGTTTATCTTTTTATTATTATTATTATTATTGCATCATCTTTTGGGTTCTTGGTCATGAAATCCTTGCCTAAGTCAATGTCTAGAATGATTTTTCCAATGTTATCTTCTAGAATTTGTATATTTTGGGTCTTAGATTTCAGTCCTTAATCCATCTTGAGTTGATTTTTGTATAAGGTAAGAGATAAGGATCCAGTTTCATTCTCGTACATGTGGCTAGCTAATTATCCCAGCACCATTTGTTGAAAAGGGTGTCCTTTCCACACTTTATGTTTTTGTTTCCTTTGTCAAAGATCAGTTGGCTGTAAGTAGTTGGGTATATTTCTGGGTTCTCTATTTTGTTCCATTGGTCTATGTGCCTATTTTTATACCAGTACCTTTGTTTTGGAGACTATGTCCTTGTAATACAGTTTGAAATCAGGTAGCGTGATGCTTCCAGATTTGTTATTTTTGCTTTGTCTTCCTTTGGCTATGCAGACTCTTTTTTTGGTTCCATGAATTTTAGAATTTTTTTTTCCAATTCTGTGAAGAATGATGGTGATATTTTGATGGGGATTGCTTTGAATTTGTAGATTGCCTTTGGCAGTATGGTCACGGTCATTTTTATAATATTAATTCTACCCCTCCATGTGCACGGAATGTGTTTCCATTTGTTTATGTCAGCTATGATTTCTTTCAGCAGTGTTTTGTAGTTTTCCTTGTAGAGGCCTTTTGGCTCCTTGGTGAGATCTATTAATAAGTATTTTAATTTTTTTGCAGCTATTGTAAAAGGCGTTGAGTTCTTGATTTGATTTTTCACTTGGTCAACGTTGGTGTATAGAAGAGCTACTGGTTTGCATACTTTAATCTTGTATCCTGAAACTTTGCTGAATTATTTTATCAGTTCTAGGAGATTTCTGGAGGAGTCTTTAGGGTTTTCAAGGTAAACAATCATATCATCAGCAAACAGTGACAGTTTTACTTCCTTTTTTTTTTTTTTTTTTTTTGAGACAGAGTCTCACTCTGTCACCCAGGCTGGAGTGCAGTGGCACCATCTTGGGTTCACGCCATTCTCCTGCCTTAGTACCCCCTCCCACTCCCCCAGCCCCCACTGGGCCTACAGGTGCCTGCCACCAAGCCTGGCTAATATTTGTTGTATTTTTAGTAGAGACGGGGTTTCACCATGTTAGCCAGGAAGGTCTCTATCTCCTGACCTCATGATCTGCCTGTCTCAACCTCCCAAAGTGCTGGGATTACAGGCATGAGCCACCGTGCCAGGCCCAGTTTGACTTCCTCTTTACCGATTTGGATGCCCTTTATTTCTCTCTTGTCTGATTGCTCTGGATAAGACCTCCAGTACTATGTTGAAGTGGAGTGGTGAGAGTGGGCATCCTCGTCTTGTTCCAGTTCTTACAGGAAATGCTTTCAACTTTTTTTCATTCAGTATTAATGATGGTTGTGGTTTTGTTATAGATGGCTTTTATTACATTGAGGTATGTCCCTTGTATGCTGATTTTGCTGAGAGATTTAATCATAAATGGATGTTGGATTTTATCAAATGCTCTTTCTGCATTTATTGAGATGATCATATAATTTTTGTTTTTAATTCTGTTTATGTGGTGTATCACATATATTGACTTGTGTGTGTTAAACCATCCCTGCATGCCTGGTATGAAACCCACTTGATCATGGTAGATTATCTTTTTGAAATGTTTTTGGATTCGGTTAGGTAGTATTTTGTTAATGATTTTAGCATCAGTGTTCATCAAGTTTATCTGTCTGTATTTTTCTTTTTTGGTTATGTCATTTCCTGGTTTTGGTATTAGGATAATGCTTGCTTCATAGAATGAATTAGGGAGGTTCCTTCTTTATCTTGTGCAATAGTGTCAAAAGAATTGGTGCCAATTCTTCTTTGAATGTCTGGTAGAATTCTGCTGTGGATCCATCTAGTCCTGCACATTTTTTTGTTGGTGGTATTTTTAAATTACCATTTCAATCTCGCTGCTCATTATTGGTCTGTTCAGAGTATCTAATTCTTCCTGATTTAAGATAGGAAGGTCATATTTTTCCAGGAATTTGCCATCTCTTCTAGGTTTTCTAGTTTTTGTGCATAAATGTGTTCATAGTAACCTTGAATGATCTTTTGTATTTCAGTGATATCAGTGTAATATCTCCCGTTTCATTTCTTAATGAGGTTATTTGGATTTTCTCTCTTCTTTTCTTTGTTCTATCAGTAATATTCATCTCTTCAAACAACCAGCTTTTTGTTTTATTTATCTTTTCATTTTTTTCATTTGTTTGTTTCAATTTTATTTAGTTCTGTTCTGATCTTGGTAATTTCTTTTCTTCTGCAGGGTTTGGGTTTGATTTGCTCTTGTTTGTCTAGTTCCTGGAAGTGAGACCTTAGAATGTAAGCTTCTGCTCTTTCAGTCTTTTTGATGTAGGTGCTTAAAGCTATGAACTTTCCTCTTAGCATCACCTTTGCTGTATCCCAGAGGTTTTGATAGGTTGTGTCATTACTGTCATTCAGTTTAGAGAATTTTTAAATTTCCATCTTGATTTCATTTTTACCCAATGCTCATTTAGAAGTAGGTTATTTAATTTCCATGTATTTGCATGGTTTTGAAGGTTCCTTTTGAAGTTGATTTCCAGTTTTATTCCATTGTGGTCTGAGAGAGTACTTGATATAATTTCAATTTTCTTAAATTTACTGAGGGTCATTTATGGCCTATCATATGATCTGTCTTGGAGAAAGTTCCATGTGCTATTGAGTAGAATGTGTGTGTATTCTGTGGTTATTGGATGAAATGTTCTGTATATATCTGTTAAGTCCATTTGTTCCAAGATATAGTTTAAATCACTGTTTCTTTGTTGACTTTCTATCTTGATGACCTGTCTGGTGCTGTCAGTGGAGTATTAAAGTCCCCCACTATTATTATGTTGCTATCTATTTCATTTCATAGGTCAATTAGTAATTGTTTTATAAATTTGGGAGCTCCAGTGTCAGGTGAACATATGTTTAAGATTGTGATATTTTCCTGTTGGACAAGGCCTTTTACCATCATATAATGTCCTTCTTTGTCTCTTTTAATTACCAATGCTTTAAAGTTTGTTTAGTGTGATACGAGAATAACTATCCCTGCTAGAGGCAATAAATTAACAAATAGGCAAAATTATTCTGCCCAGTGACATCATGAGCTTGGGTCATGATCTAATCCAGAGTCAACCACATGTGTGGATAGAAGATAAAGCCAAATTGGCAGTATTGAAGATTATGTATGGGCCCAAGGGCATGGGCTCCCACCCAACAGTGCCAAGCTAGTTATTGCTACTATCAGTTGTCTGGCCAGTCAGCAACAGAAACCAACAATAAGCATCTGATATGGCACTCATACTAAAGAATACCAAACAGCTATTTGATGTCAAGTTGATTACACTGGACTCTTTCCATCCTGGAAGGGGCAGCAGTTCATCTTGACTGGAATTGTTCTATATTCCACACATATAGCCTTTCTTGCTGACAGAGTCTTAATCAACGTCACTGTATAAGTGTTTCTGAGTGTTTGGATCTACAGACACAGAATCTTACATGAAACAGCATCAGATCAGAAACTCCCTTTTAGAGCAAAGAAAGTGCATCATAGGACTTACCATATGGGACCCACTGCTTCTATCACATACTTCACCACTCAGAATCTACCAGAAAAATAAAATGGCCCTTTGAAAGAGCAATGAGGTACTAGCTTAAGGATGATACCCTGTAAGAATTGAGCACTATCATTCAGGGAGTAACAGACCCCCTAAATCAAATAAATAAATATTTTGTAGTGCAGTGCTGCTTCCAACAGGAAGAATACATGGTTTCAGGAAACAAGAGGTGTTTGTAGAAATGGCTCTGCTTATGACTAGTGATTGTATAGGGTAGATGTGCTTCCTGTCTATACAACTCTGGGATCTGCCAGTTAAGAGACCTGGGTTGGCAAATGTATTAGCAAAAACACTTCTGGCAGGTAATAAGGCAAGGGTTTTATCAAACTTTCAGCCACAGCTGTTTGGACTCCTTAGGTCATAAGACCAGCAGTCAAGAACAGGATAGTGTCACTGTCCTTCAATGGTAATTAGTAGGTCTGTGTAATAGAAATCTGTGTAATTGCTGTTAAACAAAGGGGGCAGAAAGAAAATGTTCGTAACTTTCTGGCTCAGTAAGATGTGTTTTGGTATCTCATTTCCTAATTTTGAAGATAAGCAGAGGAATGAAAAGGGTATGCTGCACTGCTCCTGACCCCGGGGAAAAAAGTATTATCAAGTATTCAGATCATGCAGGCATAAGGCTCTGGATCAGTGGTATGTACACTATAGCCAAGTCAGACAGGCTTTCAAGCTGAGAACCATTTCTGTGCATCTCTTCCAAACTCCTGTTCAGTAATATCACACTGGTAGCTTGAAATTAGTGATGATGAAAGTATTTACATTATAGGAATTGGCAAGTGCTAGTAATCAGGATATTTCTATTTACTTATTTATGGAAATTTAGTTTGTCAACCCATCATGGGTCTGGATCACGGACCAGACCAGTAGAATTAATCAACCTAGAATGGTTGAAGAATATATGAATCATTTGCAACCTCTAAACTAGTTGCAGCAATGGGACTGCAATTCCTCCCACTAACTTGTATTTTTTGTTTTCTATAATAAATCAACCAGAATTCTGGAGAAGTTATTCCCAGAACTTATATGAAGCAAATGAATCCAACCAGCACAAGGTGGTGGATGCACTAAGGTAACTATTCTTATTACAGCCAATTGCAAGCTATCAGTAAAATACTACTGAACATGGAGTTGGAACAAGATATGTAAAAATGAGGCCAGGTGCGGTGGCTCACACCTGTAATCCCAACACTTTGGGAAGTGGAAGTGGGAGGATCACCTGAAATCAGGAGTTCAAGACCAGCCTGGCCAACATGGTGAAATCCTGTGTCTACTAAAAATACAAAAATTAGTCAGACGTGGTGGTACCTGCCTGTGATCCCAGCTACTAGGGAGGCTGAGGCAGGAGAATCACTTGAACCTGGGAGGCGGAGGTTGCAGTGAGCCAAGATCATGCCACTGCACTCCAGCCTGGCCGACAGAGCAGGACTCCGTTAAAAAAAAAAAAAAAAAAAAAAAAAAAAAGACTATCAGCTTGAAGACCAGCTGAGTTGGCAGGCTTTGCTCTTCAGAGAGGACACTCTGGGACTGAGATTAGCAGGCAGTACATTTATTAGTACGTACCCTTAGGATCAATACTCGTGGAAGGAGAAAAGAGCAAGTAGGATTGGGAAAAATAAAGAAGTCAAGCTGCTGGGATGCAGGGCTGGACAGTCTGAATCGGCTCCATGGTGAGCTCTGGAGCTGATATGTTCCATTAGAGTTCTCAGGCACTGGGCCAAAATGGATATGCCTTTATACTCTACCTCAATCAGCCACTGGATGGGCTCCCCTAGACATTGTGAACTTGACCAAGACAGCTCATTTCAGGTGATACAATCCTTGAAAATTCTGATAGATAATAGCTGTCTACTGACTACATACCAGTAGTGGGACTGCAAGCACCTTCTTAAAAAGGAGTTTGGGCAGAACATCTCCATATTCACCACAGTGTACATTCCTTCTTTAGGACTGTGACACTCATTACCCCAGCTTCTAAAGGGTTGGTATCTGATGGCTGTTAGCTGAGAGTCACTTTGAGAATTGCCTCCGCCAAAAAAAAAAGCTCCTTTGCAAAAATGTGTGGTCCTGGTCTAGGAAAATTCCAAATCCAAAGACTGGTTCTGTTAGGGATAGGGATGGATACAATAACTCAGTGTAGTTGTGTCAATGGCATCCCTTGTGAAGTATTATCCCAGCAGCAGGACTCTCTTGAGATCATCTGAGGCCTTTGTGTGACTATGTCATAAATCGTATATTCCCTCTTCCCATTCTCTCTTCCTTCAGTTCCCCACAAGTGTTGATCTGGAGGGCACATTCCAAGAAACTTCCTCCAAGCAAATCTCCCTCTCAGTGTTTGTTTCCTAGGCAACCTGATCTGAGAAGTGATGAAAGTCAAACCAGCAACTATATATCTGTGTAATAAAAGATATGACATAAGTAAGCAACAGAGACACTGAAGCATAGTAAGAGCATTCAACTCGATAAGTTGTGAAGATGCAAAGAGGAGGGGTCAGTGCACCCTCAACAGGTAAGATGATATCCTCTGTCTCCCAGATGGCCCAACTATAATGAAGCTCTTAATCTCTCCAAATTTGAGGACACAATAGTTAAGCTTTTTATGAAGATATATGTAACTGAAATCTAATTATGTTAGCTTTAAAAATGTTTTGTTCTCATATATCAATAAATTGTTAGATAGCTATCCAGAGTTGGTATGGTAGATCTATAATGTCACTAGTGACAGAGACTTTTTTCTCTATCTTGGCTCTGCCATTCTTACTGTGTGACTGTTTTCCTCAGGTTCACAGCATAATTGCTGAATATATAGGCAATAGTTTTCTTTCTCTACAGAAAGAATGGGAAAGATCAGGAAGAATGGGAAAAATCAAAGAGCAAATTGCAACATGCAGAAGTCAAATCACTTGTCTCCTTTAAAATATTCGACTGAATATCTCTCCCAAAAAACTTCTGATTCTATCTTACTGGCCAGAGCCAGTTCCTATAGCACATCTGACTTCAGAGAGCATAGGGAGCAGCTAATCACCTTGTTCCCTCAACAAAATTGAGATTCTGTTAGTTAGAAAACCAGAAAAAAGCAGATATTGGGTAGGCAACTAGTAGTATCTACAACAGAAGATTACTATGAAAGAAAAACCGAAAAACACACAAAGAGTTATTGTTAGTATGGATTACATATGGCCTAGTAGCTGTGAGACCTTATAATTTTCACCAGGTTTTTCTATCTTGCAAATAAAATGTTATTTTGACTACGTAATACAAAAGCAGCCCTGGTTTCCAAATAACATAAAATGTATCTCTTAGAGTCTAGGGGAACTCACTAAAATAGGGTGGGGCATGGTAACATGATTTATGCAGAATCAATCACATACGCAAAATAGAGAAACTTAAGCTGATCATGTGGAAGCAATTTTTTCTTTTCTGTATCATATTGGTTTAAACTGCAAAAAGTAAATATCAAGAAAGAATCCAACTTACTGCAAATGCTGTTTAAGCAAAAACTTTTTATTGAACTCACAGACCAAATTTAAGGAGTACGTTATTCACACTATGTCTTACATACACAGAATTCCAAAATGATTTATAAAGTTAAATAATACAATTACACAGTTAAATAACCACAAAGGGAGAAGAAAATTAAGAGAGCTTTAGGCAAGAGAAGAGACTTTCAAGAACTATATGAAAAGAAGAAAAGATAGCATCAATGAGGCAGAGAAATGTAAGAAGTTTCTTCCAGATGCCAAGAGCAATAAAGAAAAAGGCTTTTGATCCTATCTCACAGAAAAGCACCATGGAAGGAAGAAACAATTAGTGTCAGAGAACTGAAGGAATGAGACGGAATAGAGACAGATATTCCTTGAAATACATTTCCCAGCTACAAGCAGATGTAAACTTTAAAGGGAGTTGAGTATAAAAGGATCTCAAGAGTTTTTTAAAAAATGTCATGATAAAATATGTACATGATTCTGAAATTCCTGTGGAACTATACACAGTCCTCAAAGCAGAAAATATGAAAACATACCTGTTTCCTATACATAACTAGGTCAGCAATAGGGTTATAAGTGAGCTCTTTTTCTCCACCCCATCTGTCCTTAAATCAGAATATTTGATGTATTAGAAATAAAGATGTTATATAAACCTTCTTTTAAATGATAAAGATAGTACACTCATTGGACATCAACCCTGCTCCAGTGAGAAATGCAATACGTGTGGTTTATAGCTTTGCTCCAGCTTTTAATTCAACATCCCTACCTCCCATACCAATTCTATCTACTTATACTTCTTTACTTGGACCTTTAGCGATAGCCTATAATTATAGCTTATGTCCCAATTATGTTCTTTTCAGTGGGATGCTGAGGTATAATAAACACAGTACTAGATTTAAAGATAAAAGAAGGGATTTAGTAAATTTGCTCCACCATTCTAGTGTAGTGTGTATTTATCAATGCACCCTTAATGTTTTGTTTCGTTTTGTTTTGTTTTTGAGACAGTCTCACTCTCTCACCAAGGCTGGAGTGCAGTGGTGTGATCTTGGCTCACTGCAGCCTCTGCCTCCTGAGTTCAAGAATTCTCTGCCTGAGCCTCCCAAGTAACTGGGATTACAAGTGCCCACTACCATGCCCAGCTAATTTTTGTATTTTTAGTACAGATGGGGTTTTACCATCTTGGCCAAGCTGGTCTTGAACTCCTGACCTCATGATGTACCTGCCATGACCTCCCAAAGTGCTGGGATTACAGGCGTGAGCTACCACGCCTGACAAGCCCTTAAATTTTATGAGCCTCATTGTCCCCATCTATGAGAGAGGATAGCAGTTAAAGAGCCACTGAGATAGAAACAAATCAAATGAACTTGATTACAGAAAGAGACAAACAAGTTTAAACGGAGGGAATGATGGAGTCAGCTAAGACAAGAAATAGCAGACACTTATTACAAATAGTATCAACAGAATATGTAAAACATATATGAGTGCTTTGTGAATTTTAAATACATGCATCTAAACTAGTCAGCTCAGGAAAGTCAATTCTGGAGGTAGTAGAACAAATTGTGAAGACTCTCTGCGGTAGGAAAGTCACTCTGGCTATCTCTTCAACACTAACTGTACCATCCAGTTTTGTTCCTAGAAATGCTCTTTAATATAGATGCCTTCTGGAAATGTAATATTGCATTATCCTATTGTACCCAAGCACTTATTTATGCATTCACAATCCTTCCTCCTTAGTGGGTATTCTGAAAGTGTAATCACCCTTTATTGATCTTTATACTGGGTGATATGGCTTAGCTGTGTCCCCACCCAAATCTCATTTTGAATTCCCACGTGTTGTGGGAGGAAGGCAATGGGAGGTAGTTGAATCATGGGGCAGGTCTTTCCCATGCTGTTCTCCTTACAGTGAGTGAGTCTCATGAGATCTAATAGTTATATGAGGGGAGTTTCCCTGCACAGGCTCTCTCTTTGCCTGCTGCCATCCACGTAGGACGTGGATTACTCCTCTTTGCCTTCCACCATGATCGTGAGGCTTCCCTGGCTATGTGGAGCTGTAAGTCCAATTAAACCTCCTTCTTTTGTAGATTGCCCAGTCTCAGGTATGTCTTTATCAACAGCATGAAGACAGACTAATACACTAGGATATATAACTAATGTAAAACTCTAGAATGATAGACAAAATTATATATAACAGATACTAAAATAATGGTATTTGGATATTTGAAACGCTGTCCTATGTGCTCCATTTGCAATGGAAGGTGGATTTCATTAGTAGGTGTTTTGCCCTGTATTGCACTGCTTGATAAAAAGAGTTTCAAAAAGAGAGGGGCTAAGTTAAATTGCATGGCAAGTATATACAAAAATGGAATAGAACCCACAATTAAGAGGGAAAAGTGGGAAGAAACAAGAGAACTGGCAGAAGCTGGAAGGGGGAAAACACTGGGTAACGGGACTGACAGACACTTGAGGAATAGCTTTAGTGAAGTTTTAGCAAGTGATATGAGGGAATAGAAATTAGAACATTTTTGCTAGGTATCATGAAAGGCAGGCACTTCCCTATTTTTCCTCTTTTGTGTAAGATATACTTTGCCTTTTGAGCCATTTTATTTTTAATGTTTAATTTATGTTTTCTTTTGTACATGACATTTTGCTAAGACAAGGACATGTGGCAATGTTAAGTGAGGTAAACATATATATATATATATGGAGAAATTACTATTTATTTTAATATATATACATATAAATACACATACACAATTTGGCAGTGGAGGAAGGTTATAACTTTGAGGAAAGAAAAACTGAGTTGCATTTGAAACAACTCTCAGGGTACTATATATCTTCATTCCACTGAGATGCATTATAATCTCCAGTCAGAGTTCAGCACTTACAGTCTAGGGCTGCCACAGTAGTATTCTTAGTGAAAAGGAATAGTTAAATGGAACAAATAATGCCTAGAGCAAAATAAATATAGCAAATCATTTTTCAAAATCAGCTCCTATGACAATATCATAAAACTTGCCTTTAAGCCTTTAATCTTATTTATTTATTTTTTTTTTGAAAGAGGGGAGTATTCATATGGGAAAGTTTTCCCTTTTACATCTCTCTGGCTACCAATTTGACTCTTCATGTGAAAAGCTCCTGAGGTCCCAAATGTACCATTTTCAATAAATTATACTCCAAAGCTCATAATTTAAGTCACTTTAGATTTATTTCTTTCACCTCAATTTGTTGCTTTCCTTGGCTTTCATATTATATTTTTCTAAAGTCATCCTCAAACACTCTGCTTATTAAAAATGTTACAGTGAGAACTAGATAGTGATGGATATAAACAGCCAGAAGGAGTCACTATCACTGAAAATTGCTTTAATCAGTTCAGTTAAGTGAAAACATATGTTGATAAGAGTCATATTTCTCAGTAAAGCATATTCTTGTGGCTTAATTTGTTCTACAAGTGCAACCTCTTCCTCCCATTGTTTCTGTCTAAACACAATATTACTTTCTCTGTTTAATTATCTTAACAGCAGCCCTGTAAATAAATGCAATAGCTTAATTGTACTTTTTTGTGAGCTATCTGTTTCAGTGTGGTTCTAAATGATTACCTTTTTCAATTATTTTTGTGAAGCTGCTGCTCATAAAAATAAGATAAACCAGTGACTGAAGCAGAGAAGTGAAGGGTACATTAAGAAAAACATAGAATTGTACTGTAAGAGGAATGGAAAGAACTTTAGATACCAGCTCATCTTCCCTGCCAAATCATCAACCTAATCAAAGGATGAGACCCAGGTAAATGACTTGCCAAAACATTCATTAATTAGAAGAACTCTAAATACCAGAGTGTTGGATGCTGTGGTGTACAACCCAGGTCTGCCTTCCATTACTGAAATATTCATTCGTCCACTTGCTGGAAGTGTTGACTGCTGAAGGGTCACAACTGAGACCTCTCCAGTCATTGCCCTTAAAGTAAGAATGTTGAGTCAATCAGAATTGCACTCCTTCTCTGGGGCATTTCACATCAAATTACTGAAACATGTAGATGCTTGAGCATCTTGTCTCAATTTGACATGTCTCTGAATGTTCCTTCAAGCTCGAGAACTCCCCATGATATGGGCCTTTTTTGAAATTACATCACAGTTCAGCTTTTGTCTCTACACAATCCTACTTCTTTTTTCATTCGCCTAAAAAACTGTTCCCAAGAGCACTTTCTAATAGTCTCTATACAGATTCCCACTTTAAAGTTTGTTTCCCAGAGAATCAATTCTATAGCTCACAGTTGGATCAATGTAAAAGTTGTCTAATTGTCAACTTTAGAAACTTATGGATAGTCTGCTGTCTGTTTTAATCAAGTTTTAAAGATAAGGACATTAATAAAATGATAATCTGAGGAATTTGCATCCTAGACACTTATTTCTTAGCAGTAAATTAAGAATTATAAGGTTTTGATTGTTAAAAGTAAGAAAAAGACTAATTTCAGAATCTAATCAGTTAAGTTAAGCAAATATTTATTGTGTCTCCAATAAATGCCCCCCATAATGCAAAGTGCAAAAGTGTTAAGCCAAATATGGCAGAGGCTTTGCATTCAAGAAATGGATATTGAATCAACTATTTGCAATAAAGTATGGCAATAAAGTGATAGAAGTATGTATCCCATTAGGCTGGGTGCAGTGGCTCATGCCTGTAATTTCAATACTTTGGGAGGCTGAGCTGGGTGGATCATGAGGTCAGGAGTTAGAGACCATCCTGACCAACATGGTGAAACCCCATGTCTACTAAAAATACAAAAAATAAAATAAAATTAGCTGGGAGTGGTGGCGCATGCTTGTAATCCCAGCTACTCAGGAGGCTGAGGTAGCAGATTCACTTGAATCAGGGAGGTGGAGGTTGCAGTGAGCCAGCCACTGCACTCCAGCCTGGTGACAGAGCAAGACTCCATCTCAAAAAAAAAAAAAAAAAAAAAAAAGGAATTGGACATCACTACGTTGCAAACCATGGATAAAGGAAATGGCTTATAATTGGAAGGAAACTAAATTTTAAGACATCCAAATTTATATTTAAATTACTTTTAAAAAATTGGTATTCTTACATTCTCATGTTTGAAATGTATGGAAAAGTGAACAGAGATTCTATAAGAAATAAAATAACCTGCCCCAAAATAAATAACTTGCCCAAGTGAGGGGAAAATCAAAGATGATATTTCAGGTCACATAGGCCATTCAATAGTTCAATTTAGTGTGTTTTTTCCAATATTAATACATAAGAAACCTACTACAATTCTAATTTCAGAAAGTCAGAACACATACTGTTAACTTGATTGGTAACACAATAGTCAGTTTTAGTTATTTCTTTTCATTCCATTTTAATTGAATTTTAAAGGAATTCTCCACTAACCCATTCAATTCCAGTTTTTTGCAAAAGCTTATTAACTTGTTATCCTGTTCCTAGTCTCCCTTCTCTTCAATACTTCCTCCTTACCATTCCCGGAATGGTCACTCTAAAACACAGATAATAGATTATTACGGAAAATATGTTCCTTTCCTTGTATTGCAGAGCACACTTATAGTCCAGCCACTCTTTTGCAAAAAGTCTCCAAAACCAAACTATGTATTTCAGCTTTTATAAATTTGTCCCTAAATTGTGTCTCTTGTCAAAATTGTGCCCTCTGAGTAGCCTGAACAGGAGCTCTCAGTAACTCTTCTCCGACCACAGAGATATTTGTTCCTGAAGTTCTGGGAATTAGTTCTTCAAAGAGAAGCCATTTTGAGGGCTGGCTTCAAATCCTTTTTGGTAAAAGTAGAATATAAATAGATCAGATTCAATATTGCTGAGGTTTTAGGCTTCTTGCTTCTTATCTCCAACAATTCTGGTTACTTAGAGACACTGAGACCAAATGTTCAAAAGCTCTCAAGTTGCAAACTCTCAAAAGACAAATGGAGGAGGCAGGTGGATGCAGGCCAGCTGTGAGCTCTGTCCTTAGACCTCACACTGAAAAGGGCAGCAGGAAATGAAAGGAGATGATGATACGTGCTCAGACCCACTCTTCAGAGTCCATATGTTAAAAACTAAAGTGCTGGCATCACAAATTCACTGTAACAAATATATAAAGTATTCGAGAAATTTGTGATGAAGATAAGCAGAGGAGAGCAAAGGACAGTTAGCAAGAAAAAAAATTATGTATTAGCAATGATGTAGTAGAGGTAGAGTGATACTGAAGAGCTACTAATCCTTCTATTTAAAAATTCAAGATTGCTAATATCTGCAAGATTTTATTGCAGAACTTAAGTATACAGAAAACTCTATAATAGAGTTTACAGCAGTATTTTCTGATTGATCAACAATTTTGGAATTGTTATGCTTGACTTACATATAAAATGCATCATTGCCTTTAAATAATAGAGTTATGTTCAGAAACTCATTGAAGCAGAGTTATGAGTTACTCTCTCTTTTATGAATATAAGAGATATATCTATGCTAAGTGAATTACCCCATATCTCAGAGCAAGCAGAAAATCTCAAGGAGTCTATTAAAAATTTTATAACTCATAAAACTGTTACAAATAATTAAATCTGCAAAAATATTAACAGAAGTTAAATATTCAATATTGGACATATTTTAATTATAACATTTAAGCATTTATAATTACAGTTTAAGTATAAAATAAGAATTCAGGCGGGGCGCGGTGGCTCACGCCTGTACTACCAGCACTTTGAGAGACGGAAGTGGGTAGATCCCTTGAGGTCAGGAGTTCAAGACCATCCTGGCCAACATGGTGAAACCCCGTCTCTACTAAAAATACAGAAAATAGCTGGGTGTGGTGGCACACGCCTGTAATCCCAGATACTCAGGAGGCTGAGGCAGGAGAATCACTTGAAGCTGGGAGGCGGAGTTTGCAGTGAGCTGAGATTGCACCACTGCACTCTCTAGCCTGGGTGACAGAGTGAGACTCTGTCAAAAAAAAAAAAAAAAAGAGAGAGAGAGAGAATGTATTTTTTATAGAGTTCTGGTTGAAAGCTACTCTTAGTAACTTAATGAAAGATGTGAAGTAAATGTTTATATAGAAAAGTATGTTGATGTATCTGATTTCTTTCATCACTACATCAGAATATCTAGTAATGAAGTTTGTGTTTGCTTATTTTTTTCTTCTACATTAGAACAGTCTTAAAACATTATTTTAAATAAGAGATCATGTAAAACAGGCATGAAAAGCATATTTTTCTTACCAACAAAATTTTTATGAAAATAAGACTATCTTTAAAATATTTGATTAAAAATGTAAATGTGTTATCAAAATCTTAGAAAAGCAAGTCTATGGAGAGACTTGAAAGGAATTTAAATTTGGGGAAGGAGGGAACTATGATCTAAAAACCCAGTAGCATTTTTAGATTATCTATTTGGAAGTAGTATGTGGTTTTGAATTGGAGGTATATAGTCTCAATAAAGGTTTTCACAGTGGCTTTTGGGGTCTTCCAACTCCATTAGGAAGTTGGCGATATCATAATTTTTCAGCAGTAATATTATGTTTACTGATGGTGCAAAAACAATGATGGGTAAAAGAGTTGACAGTTTGTCATGAACAAGATAGTGGCAATAAACTGTACCGGTAGTCATTGTGTCTTTCATTGCCACACACTCATGAAAAACAAAAAGCTAATATCACTAATAAGGGCCTTGATGAGTTGGGGAAATTATTACTCATATTAAATCCAAACCCTTGAGTAATATATTGTTTTAATATTCTGTGTGACAAAATGGTTAGTAGACATTTTAAAGCCTGTCTGCTGCATTCCTAAGTATAACATTTGTTTTGAGTCACAAGTTAAACTAGTTGCTTTTTCTCAGGGACCACAATTTTTACCTGAAAGAAGGACTGAGAAACAAAATAGTAATTTAATAGACATGGTCACAAAAAGGAATGAAGTGATTCTACCATGATAGCAAGTATTTGAAGCTAATGATGAAAATCTAAGTTTTGAGATAATATTAGCAGTTTGGAGAATTTGTGTTGACCACCCTGAGTTGACAGCTTCTCAAAACTTAAAGATAAGATCAATAGTGATATTAACAAACATTGTTGATATTACATCATTAAGTGAGTCAACTTTTGTAAGGTCTACATGACCTTATGGACCAATATTTCCCGCATGACTACTTCATGATCCTACAAAACCTAAACCATGCTTAGGTAAAAGAACTATTCAGAATAGGCAATAGACTTAGGGCAAGCTTTATGAGACTGTATTTTGTAAAGTTTCTGTAATGTTGAATTTTAAAAGTACAATTTTTTTAATGTACAGTAGAATTTTACCATGCCTGTTATCAACTTATTTCCTCTCAGTTACAAATCCACCCTTCAATACATGCTTTGTCATCATAGACAGAATTCCTTTAAGTATCTCTTTTCAATTTTGATCATAACATTAAGCTTTCTTAGTAGAGGGAGCTAGGGCCCCATTGCAGGAAGAAGGGACCCTCCTCCTCTGTCCAGCTCCTGCAGAGTGGATCAATGGTGTGGGGGTGAGAACTTCCTATTGAGGCCTGACCCAGTCAGTCCCCAGAACAAGTAGTCCCTCAGCAATCTTACAGGGGCAGACCTAGCAATGACCTTCCAAGGCCCTCTAGACACAAAAACCTCTGGCTACAGCCGTCCTGCCAATACCAGTACTTTGATTATTTTACAGGACCCCTAGTAGCTGGCCATCACAGGGCTAAGGTTTTATCACTGGGCCTCCACTGTCTCTGCAGGCCCTGCCACTCACCTTTGGCTGGGAACGCCTATCTTCTTTGCTTCCCTCACCATCACTTGCTGATTGCCTTGCTCTGTCTTCCAAAGGTTTTGTTCTGCTTGCCTAGGTACTACAGACAAGCTTCAGCCTGGAAAAACCCACAAACTCTACTACTCAATGGGTTAAACTGCACTTTTTCCAACTTTGTCTAGAACCCAGCCTTGAGAAGGAGCCTCCTTCTCTGTCTGTCTTCCTTGGGTATTCTCGTACAGTCCAGGGTATAGCATACAGGTTTTTTTTCCATCCTGTAGTTACTATTTTATCATAGCTTAATCAGTACTTCTGTTTAAATGTAAATCATATGGTTTCTCTTCCGATTGGATGCAGATGAATACATATAATTGTGTCTCGGCATATAGACATATAACCACATGTCTGCTTGGCATATAAACATATAAGCACATGTCTGCATGACACTGTAAAAGAAAAGCAGAATACCCACAGTCATGCAACCTAAATGTCCACATGCTCTGTCATGTGCTTACAGGGAGCAATTTTCAGTGCTTGTTAACATCTTAGAACATACTTAAAGGCAGCAATGGGCCTCATTGAAATTACAGATCACAAAACAAATTTGGAGACTGGAAATAGTGTGATCAGTATGAGATAGGGATTGATCTGGCTGTAGGGATGTACCCCAAAGTGCATAGAACTGTGCCTGGTACATATAATAAAGGAGGGAAGGAAGCGAGGGAGGGAGGAAGGCCATCACATATATGGAAAAGAGTCTAAAGTGACAGAGTGATTTTTAATTAATCAGAGTTCCGAGTTGGTCACCAGTTGTTATTGTTGTTGTTGTTGTCTTCCAAATCCCAGCTCTTTTATTTATTGAATGCATGAATGGGGACTTCTTTTTTGAAGTTCAAGGGTACATGTGCAGGTTTGTTATATAGGAAAGCTTCTGTCACTGGGGTTTGTTAGGCAGATTGTTTAGTCACTCAGATATTAAGCCTAGTGACCATTAGTTATTTTTCCTGATCCTCTCCCTCTTCCCACCTTCCACCTTCCAGTAGGTGCCAGTGTGTGCTGTTCTCCTCTATGCATTCATGCATTCTCATCATTTAGCCCCACCTATAAGTGAGAACATAAGGCATTTGATTTTCTGTTCCTGCTTTAGTTTGATAAAGATAATGGCCTACAGTTCCATCCACGTTCCCTTAAAAGGCATGATCTCATTCTCTTTTATGGCTGCATAGTATTCTATGGTGTATATGTACCACATTTTCTTTAGTGTAGCATTGATAGGTATTTAGGTTGATTCCATGTCATTGCTATTGTGAATAGTGCTGTGTAAACATATACATGCATGTGTCTTTATGATAGAATGATTTATATTCCTTTGAGTATATACACAGTAAGGGGTTTGCTGGTTGAATGGTAATTCCAGTTTTAGTTCTTTGAGGAATCACCACACTGCTTTCCACAATGGTTGAAATGAGTGTTCACAACCTCCTGCAGTGTGTAAGTGTTACCTTCTCTCTGCAACCTCACCAGCATCTGTTATTTTTTGATTTTTTAATAATAGCCATTCTGACTGGTGTGAGATGATATGTTATTGTGGTTTTGATTTGCATTTCTCTAATGATCAGTAATGTTGAGCATTTTTCATATGATTGTTGGCAGCATGTTTGTCTTCTTTTGAAAAGTATCTGTTCTTGTCTTTTCCCCACCTTTGTGGTTTGTTTTGAGGCAGAGTCTCACTCTGTCGCCCAAGCTGGAGTGCAATGGTGCAATATCGGCTCACTGCAACTTTCGCCTCCTGGGCTCAAGCAATTCTGCCTGCATCAGTCTCCCGAGTGGCTGGGATTACAGGTATGCACCACTGTGCCTAGCTAATTTTTGTTATTTTTAGTCGAGATGGGGTTTCACCATGTTGCCCAGGCTGGTCTTGAACTCCTGACTCAGGTGATCCACCTGCCTCAGCCTCCCAAAGTGCTTGGATTACAGGCATGAGCCATCGAGCCCGGCCCTTTGCCCACTTTTTAATGGAGTTTTTTTTTTTTTCTTGTAAATT